>NW_028278155.1:0-216836 GCF_059751315.1 Micrasema longulum | reverse complement strand
CGATCTTTCAGGCGAATGTGTGGTAAAACTATGTACGATAGATGCACAAATGTTGAGATCCGTACATTAGTAGTAGTATTGGCAAATACGCATTTCATATATACATATTTTTATTTTTTCTTTTTTCGCGATAATATATGCTCGCTTGTTTATTAATTTAACTTAAATTTGTCTTTCTCGCTTACCGTAACACTTTATTTACTGTGTTTGCTTTACAGAATTTATTTCATAGGCTAATATCTTTGCATTTTTTTTTGTATGTTTACAGTTTTTTCTTGCATCCCTTTGTTATTATTGTTTTTTTTTTACTTTCTAAAACTGTTTACTATATCCTTTCTAACTAATTTCACACATTTTTTCTGTATATTCTGTATTTATTATTTAGTATGTTAGCATGTATTTTTTTATTTTTTTTGTAAATGCCTTTTGGGCGTTTATGAACAAAATAAATTTTAAAAATTAAAAAAATAATGTAAGGCTGAGACAAGCATTATCAACAAAATCAGGATAGGAGCTCTGCGCTGGTTTGGACATGTAGAACGAGTGGACAGCGAAAGAACGGCTAAGAATATTTACAATGCGAATGTTGATGGATGCAGAAATAGAGGTAGACCGAGAAAGACATGGCATGACCGAATCCAACAAATACTTAAAGATGGACATGTCAAAAAACGGAATAATCATGAGAAGATGTATGAGTGTAGAGGAAGCGAGATCTGTATGCAAAGATAGAGTGTTGTGGCGTTCTATCCTCTCTGCCTACCCTTACGGGGAAACGGCGTGATGGTTTGTTGTTGTTGTTTTTGCAATTTTTTTTTTTTTGTCAACAGATTCTATCATATCTTCTTCTGTTTGGATTATTAGTTAGCGGAAGTCCATTGGCAGATGTGCTTATACGGATTGACAGAGCTGGTAAGATAATATTTTTACCCTTGATTTCATCATCATTATTCCATGTCCGCTCCCTAGTCGGAGCATACGGTGTCCGCAAAGATCCTCCAAGCATCTCCGTCGCCTGGGCATCCTCCCAAGTCAGGTTCGCGTCCCGTAGTTCTGACAAGAACTGCCGACGAACAGTCAGCGGTGGACGTCCAGGACGTCGAGAACCTGAATCCTTGTAAAGTAGGCCATCGTGGTTAAAGCTCTCAGGAGGCACTCAGAATCTTGCTGTTTTGGGCCCTAGTGAGGTGCCCTGGTTCGCATCCGTAGCGGAGTACAGGTGTTATGCAGGCATTATATAGCCGGCATTTGGTTTTCCTTGAGTGAAATTTAATCCTTGCATGCTATTAGCTTGTTGAACAAATATTTTTTTCGAAATTAATTACACACGTTATTTATTTTGGACTTTTTTGAGCTATTTATAAATTCGTAATAAAGTTTTGTTTTTCGTTTATCTCCTAATATGATTGGCTAAGATGCCTTTTCGTGCTCAAATCAAAATCGTCCAAAAGTCACCACGATAGTGCCACCATCTATGGATAAAATACGTGAATGCGTGTTAATGAAGATAAGTCAGATCGCGTTTAACCTTGAGCCTTCTAAAATTATGACACTCAACTCATGCCCAATGCAAATCTGATCATTTTTTAATCGCCACCCGTGTTTTGATGTGAGCTTGACATTTAATTCGAAACCTTAATTAACAACATTTAATTTATTACAAAAATGACAAAATACATCGTTTTAATTTTACATATTTCATTACATTACATATTTTAATTGTACAAATAATTCCTAATCAGTAAAAGTGCTGGTATAATGGGAAATAATTTATTATAAGCACAGCTGACTTCAAAAATATCAAAACCCTTAAAACTCTCTTCTGTTCCGTAGTTCGCTCGCACCTAGAGTATTTTTCTGTTATCTGGTCTCCATAAATTGATGTTCACATCAAGAATATTGAATTAGTTCAACATCGATTTTTAAGAAAGATAGGCTGGAGGTTGGGCTTATCCAGAGACCTATATATGTATAATGAGTTAGAAACTGCCTTGAATATATCTTCTCTTCAAGACCGTCGAAATAAACCCGACCTTCTAGTCCTATTTAAAATTCTCAACTCACTCTTTGATGCGCCTGAACTACTGAGCTCGATAAAATTAAATATCCCAACAAGAAACCTTAGGCAAAACGTACTCTTTCATACCGATAACCAAAGAACTAACTATGGTTTTCATTCCCCTATGCTCAGAATTCTCAGGTCTGCCAACAAACATACCAGTCTTGATTTCTTTGATAACAAGTTGTCTTCTTTCAAACGATCACTGAATCAAATTCAATTATAAACACTTCTCTCCCGCTTCCACTCCCACCAAGTCTACTATATACCATTGTGTCTTTCTACTTTCTTTTATAATAATTGTCTATGTATAAATGTGTCCATAAAAATGCCAATTGGGCGTATATGTAAATAAATAAAAATTAAATTATGATTCAATGGTATTAATAAAAAGTCGATAAAGTAACATCACATATCACTAACACGGGCTGTAAAAACTGTTTAATTCGGGTATTTTTTCAGTACGTATATGTTTTATATTTTTTTTAGGTCATTAGAAAGTGAACTATTGAAGAACTTAGAACATTAGAACTTTATTGCTGTATATACAAAACTGTTTCTTTTTCTGTTAGTCTTAAGTTGTTCGCAAGTTAAATTATTTGACGCTCTTGTATTTCTTGATCGGATATTGCAGTTAAAATTTAATTTAATATTTGTCTTCAAATGAAAAGAAAAATGCTTGATTGTGTCGTGAAAGCGCGCAAAAACTGTTCGTATACAAAGAAAAAGACTTTTTATTGATAAATAGGTACCTAGATACTTGTTTATGATGAATTCCAAAACTTAAAATTATTAATATTCAAATAATGAATTAAAGTAGGTATGGTTGAATTCCAAAACATCAAATTATTGTATTGAAACATAAAATTGTTTTCGCAACTGTGAAACTCTGGTCTACTTACAAACAGTGGCGCATTTCGTGTATGAATCCGTTTTTCAAAAATGTATCAAAAGTCAGATAAAATTATTAAGGCATTACTTAAAATTCATTAACTCTTAAAAGACTGTGATAAATAATCCCTTTGCGCGCGGTGATGTAACATCGTGTTACCACTAGTAAAAGACGGAATAATTTAAAGTTCAAAAATTGAAAAAAAAAACATGGAGACATACTGTTTAATAATCCCTTTTCCATTATTTGTGCAAATAAACATAAAATTTAGCCCTGTTTTAGTAAAATAAAATAATAATCATAAATACGCCGCTCAGATTACGCGCGTGCGTTTCCCATCAATGTTATCAACCGGCTGAAATCTGAATCTATTTTACACTTTACTTACTTTTGTTTTTGTCTCTTTCACACTGCCATAGAACAGCGTTTCTGTCTTCCTTGTGATGAGTTCTATCTTCGTGCTCTTTCTTATACATATGTGTTGCTGAATTAGCGGAAACTCTGTTTTCGCGTAGCGAGGATAAATATTTTTTTGTATTAACATCCAGCATAGTTGTACAAAATTCACTTTCCAAATCCGGTGTGAAAATGTCCATTTGAAGATTACAAAAAATACGAATTCGTCATTTTAAAAAATAAGAGAGATATATCAAGTTTTGTGTCCAATGTCGACTAATGTGACATCACAGCCACACAAGAGTTAAAAATAATTTAATTAAATTAAAAATTGTAACGAAACTATTAAATTTACTATCCATTAAAACATTTTTTGATTGTAAACGTTAAAAAACATTCAATTTAGTATGCAAAAAAGCAACAACCTCCAAATTTTACAATGTATGCATTTCAGACGAATGCTACCTTGAATATCGATGAAAACATATATATGCTTCTAACTTTTGTTCTACTCCAATATATTGAAGACGTTATTATTTGTAAACCTTGAGTACGTGAATTAGAATTTTTTTTATAAAACCGCACGCAAATCTGTCGAGCCATTTTCGAGTTTTTGCGAGACACAACACGGCGATTCATTTTTATATACATAGATAGATAAATATAGCTGTTGGTTATCCAAATAAAGAATAAAAAAATGAAAAAAGTCGGAATAATCGTCAGCTTGCATTAAAAGGTGTATGAATCCAGAGGAAGCGAGGTATGTTTGCAAAGACAAACTAAAGTGGCGTTCAACCCTCTTCTCTGCCTCTGTAGGCATTTAACACTTTTCTCAATAGTTTGTAGGAGATTGGAATACTAAGCTACTGCTTATACTTAACATTCAACTTTTCTTTAGTAAAATGGCAACAATTTTTAATCCTTTTTTTTTTCTAGCTCAACAAAATTTTCAAAAAACTGGCAATAAAAGAATAGTCAAAACTTCTTCCAACTTCGAGGAAACCGACAAGTCATATGTGGTGAGTGGAGTGATGCCCTGCAACACAGGCGCCTGTCCTCCAACTGGATTTCCGAATCCGAATGGGTGGGGAACGTCTGTCAATCGAAATCCAAATCAAGGCGCCATAAATCCGAATCCAGGAGCCATGTACCCGAATCAAGGAGTCATGTACCCAAATCAAGGAGCCATGTACCCAAATCAAGGACCCACGTACCCAAATCAAGGAGCCATGTACCCAAATCATGGCGTCATGTACCCAAACCAAGGAGCCATGTACCCAAACTCAGGAGCCACGAACCCAATTTATATCAATCCGGGGATCCAGCAGCCGAGTTTTGGAAACCCCGTGTATATAAATCCGGGACATCAGCAGACAGGATATGGATTCCAATCGCCATATTATCCAGGGAACAATGGCTTTGTACCGAATGGTCAGAATGGGAACCGAGGCCTTGAAACAAATGACCAAGTACATAATGCGCCAAATCAAACACCATATATCCCTGGAAACAATTTCGTGAACATATATCCGAATAGCCAACCTCCAGTCCAACTAAATTCTCAACCTCTTCAGAGTTCCATTTTGTATTCGCCAACAAATACACCGGTCCAAGCTGCTCAGATCCTCCCAACGGACGATTTTGGCATTCCAGATTTCGGAATAGAAGACTTTTAGTTAAATTTAACAAAATAATAATCTGTTTACGACGTGGCAACATTATATAGATTGATAAGTTATCTTTATATTCAAATAACTTACTTTGTAACCACACATTTGAAATAAAACAAAATACAAAAACCTTCGAGCCGTTTCCCCATAAGAAGCCCAACCATTAGCATTGCATGTAGACCTCGCTTCCTTTTCATTCATATATCTTCTCGCGCACGCGCGCCGATTATTCCGACATTTGATGTCCATCTCAAGTATTTGTTGAATTTAGTCATCCCAAGTCTTACTCGGTCATCTTCTTTTTCTGCATCCATCAACACTCCAACTGTTAACCTTTTATGGCCGTTTATTCGCTCTACATGTCCCAACCAAAGCAGAACTCCTTTCTTGATTTTGTCGATAGTGCCGATAATGCCTTACAAAATGCACGGATCTCGACATTTGTGCACCTAGTGTACATAGTTTCCTTGTAAACTATTGCTTATAACCTGATCAGCCTCTCTCAAATAATGGGCAAACGACCGAGAAAGTTGACAGCTTAAAATACTCGGGATTCCACATAACTTTGAATGGAAGCATGCACAAAGAGCTCGCAACCCGCCAATAAATTGGTGGAGAAACTTTTAAAACAATGTTTAATACCAGTACTTCTGTATGGGTGCGAATCTTGGCATCTTACCAGAGCTCAAAACACTAAACTTCTGAGTTTTGAGAGTAAAAGCTTGAGGAGAATATTAGCCATTAGCTTGTTCGATTTCACAACTCACACTCAAGTCCAAGAACGGATGCAGCAGTCTCCTATAACGAGCATTTTGGGGATGCAGTGATGAACCAGGGTTTTTTTATTTTATTTTTATATGGGAGTTGTTTTATTATTTACGTTGCTTATGATATACAAGGTTAATATTTCAAATAAGTGGATTTTTCTGCTGTTGGGGATCAGGAAAGATATACTAAAGTGAGCCAATCAGGAACTTCTCAGCATTTGCTTATGTGGAGAGGAAACCACTTAAAATTCTTCATAAAAGCCTTCCGTTCAACTAGACGAGTGTTTGGCATTTATTTTCCTACTTTCCTAATTTTACCGATTGCCTGCACTATTTTGAGCATGTACGATACTACCTCTCGTGTGAGTTCTTTATTACCTATCACCGATAGGATGTTACATGGTTCTACACCCAGGGTTCTGCATCGCGCATCCAGCTGTTGTCTCTGAAAGCTGAAAAGGGGGCAATGCATCAACAGGTTAGGGACATCTTGAGGAGTCTCATCGTCGCATGGGCAGCTGTCGATCTCGGAGAGCTTGAAGCGTGCAGGTAGGTCATGAACCCACCATGAACCAGGGTTGGACACGTGCTGAATATGCCTTAGAAGAATTTAAAACCATTTGCCTTTTTTTAAACATCTGTCGGCTCCTGCCGGCGCCGTCCTGGAAGGCTATCGATGACAATCTTTCGGCCTTATTCGGCGGAACTACGGGAAGCGGGATGGACGCGGGAGGATGCCAAAGTGCTGGCTGGAGATAGGGTTTCCTGGGGGCGTCTAATGACGTAAACATGCTCCACTTAAGAGCGGATGTGGAAAAGAAGAAAGAAACTGTAGCTGTTTTCGTGATAATCCTAGAATGATTTTTGTCCGTATAGGCGGCTCGTTCTCACCGGAGTAATTCTTATTCAGCGCATCCACGTAGCGGAGGTGGACACCTTTCACTTTAGTTGACCGAAATGTTTAAGTGAGTAAGTTTAGATGAAGACTGAGTATTGCAGGGTATAATGCGATCCCTTGCCCAGGACTACGGGTGAAGACCTCAACAGCTGTGATGGCGGAGATGACGCGCACCAGCACGGCGAAACAGGTGGAAGGGACACACATCTTCTCTCAGGCCACCCGGACGTACTTTGGGATGTGGGCTGTTGGGAGACAGCGGCGTCGGACAGGACGTTGTGTCGAGGACGGCAGCGGACGAACAATAGTCAACGGCATAAAACAGAAACCAAACAACAAATTTCCTAGTCCGACGTGAAGACTGAAGATCTACTACGACAACTACACTGGCTCAGTATCAGGCATAGAAGAAATATTCACATTCTATCACTTCTTCACAATATTTTAAATAATCCCACTTCGCCTGTTTATCTGATTACTAGTACTCAATTTAACTCGGAAGAGTCTTAACTACATAAAATAAAGTAATCTGCTTAATTAAAATACTAAACTTCAATATCAATACATAGATGACGCTCCAACTCGCTTGTGGATGGTTTCTCAAATTCATAACATAAATACAAAAATCAAAAATGTTACCTGGTGTGGATATTCACTAATAAGCGGAATGGGGAATGTTGTAGTACTTAAAGTGGCCACTTAACCCAGCCAATGACAGGTCATAAGCCCTGTAAACGCTCGAATATCCATAATCCTGAATTTGAAAAAAAAAATTCTACCTCATCTCTGTAGGGATATAAATAAAAATATATACCTACTCCACCTTGGGAGAAAATCCAGATTTGTACAAGTACACGTACCAAAAATAATGTTCAGCATAGATTGTTTCATATTCCGATACACAGGACCACCCTGCCTGTTGGAAGGGCTACCGCTATGCTGAAGAACATCGCTCTGGATATTGATCTGTTCCATGTATCCGAAGGGGTTTTCCGGAGCAGGATTCTCCTACTACTTTGACACGAGTCTCTTTCATGTATTTTTTTCTTTTTTATAATACGTACGTATTGAATATATGTTATATTTAAATAAATGAATTGAATAAATGAGACACGGCTAGGAGGAACAGGTGACTGTATAATAGCGTTATTAATGTGAGATAACGACCGACTCGTCATCAGCAAACCCTGCATTACTGACCTCCGTAATTAATAAGAAAAGGGCCCTTGAATAAATTCCATTTCAACATTTTGTATATCTGTAATTAGGAAAACTCCTTAAACGATATTTTATGATGAATAAATTTGTAATCCTTCTGAGGTAAGTATCATAATAATTGCTTTTGGCAATCAAACGACTATTTGAAAGAGAATTAAACTTCTTTACAATCGGAGGGGAAATCGAGATAAGATTTTCAAATAAATGGATTGATTTGTTTGTACACAAAGCGAAAATATATTAATCAAACTAAATTTATTTATTTATTTCAATCAACTGTCCCGTAAAGTCAACACGACAAGTTCATTTTTTTATAATTTATTGCCCAAAAAAAGTTATGTTCAAAACTCGTTTATTTATCGTAGCTGCTCCAAATTTAATTTACTTTGTCCCCATTTAAATATTTTTAATACAAAATTTTGAGACTTCAAAAAAAAACTTTTTGAAACACTGTAAAATAAAACATTGGTCAGTTTATGTTCCTTTAATTATGTTTATTTTATTATAATATCAAAATGTTGAATTGGTCAACTATATTATAAAAATCCCTCTCCTCCACTCCTCCACTCTATTTCCTCATCCCTTAACCTTCTTAAGAGCTCTTTTTTTTTCTCATGTCTTATATAATATATTATTTTTCTCTTTACTGTGTAACATGTTCTCTCATTATATTTGTGAAAAACTTTAACTGGATGTATGTACTATTTTTTTATATTTTGTATTCTTATATAACAACTGTTGTTTTTTCTTGATAAATAAAAATAAAACAAATAAAAATAAAACAAAAATAAATTTATAGGTATTGAAGGAATATAAAACATCAAATATGGGCAGAATAGTGAATGTTACAGTGTGTAAAGTGGCCACTTAAACCATCCAATAACAGGTCATAAGCCCTGTAGTCTACTTCTATATTACCTTTTCACAAATGTTCTTCATCTCTGTTGTGATATGTTAATGTTAACAGCTCCCCAGGGAGTTGAATCCAGTCCATGTCTACAAAAATTTGGACAAACTCGAAATATTGTTGATAAATTCACCTGGTTTTTAAAAAAAAAAATATTCGGGATATCAACAGTAATACATGTAACAAAAATATAACAAATAAAATATACAGAGAATAAAACCAATGACAGATATCCACAGAAATACATTAAATACACGTACAATACATACTAGTGTGTTTGTGTGAGTGTAAGTGAGTGAGAGGGTGGGTGAGTGGGTGTTATATTGGAATGAGGGTGGACATGTGTGTAAATATTATTGCACAAGTGTCGAAAATAGAAATATTTATAAAATATTAAGAATTAGAGATATAATAAAATAAAATAAGACTTTATTATTGAAACCAAATACAAGACAAAAAAGTATGTTTTAAGACCCGCATTTTAAATGTATTTTTTTTACAATCAAATGGATCAATAAAGGGAAAGTTCAAATCATATTCACGAGCAAAACGTATAAGTGGAGAGTTCTGGGCATAGTTAGGACGAACTGCTGGCACATGAAATAGAGAGCTCGACGTGTGACGGGTGCGGTAGCCGGGGACATTTAATGATAACTCTGACATAAGCGCCGGACTATCAAGGTCCACGAAGAAGTATAGAAATTGAAAAAAATAAAATGTTCAGGCGTTGCCTAGTATGTAGGTGAAATAATTCAATTAAATGAATCTCACCCGCATAAATAAAGGTTTCAGCTCTTTAACTTCACAAACATCAACAGATGAAAGAATTGAAGGAATTCAGATGTTCAAATGTAGGCAAAATGGTGAATGTTAGACAGTGTGTAAAGTGGCCACTTAAACTTAAGATTCCAAACTTTCAAAATTTTCCTTCTTTTAAAAAACATGCACTATCCTGGATTCAAATTAAAGATATGAACTCTTCTTTTCTATGATTTATTTTGTTGCCCTTTAATAATAAGGAATATTTTTGTGTTTTTTTTTTAAATATTTTTTATTTCCTTTATTAATTACTATAAAAAAAAATACCATATTTTCTTTTACAGAGTATTTTATTTTTTCTTTCTTATGTCATACAAAAATATTATAACTGTGCATTATTTACTATATGAGCAAAAATTCATAAACATTTTCTTGTATACCCACGAACAGGCCATGCCTTTGTGGGATTTTTTTGTTTACTATTTTTCTATTAATATGTATTTCATTGATATGTAATTATGCTTTATTTTTTTAATACTCTGTTTTATTATTGTTTATTGTAAAAACACAAAAAATAAATAAAATAAATAAAATAAATAAAATAAATAAAATAAATAAAATAAATGAAATAAATAAAATAAATAAAATAAATAAAATAAATAAAATAAATAAAATAAATAAAATAAATAAAATAAATAAAATAAATAAAATAAATAAAATAAATAAAATAAATAAAATAAATAAAATAAATAAAATAAATAAAATAAATAAAATAAATAAAATAAATAAAATAAATAAAATAAATAAAATAAATAAAATAAATAAAATAAATAAAATAAATAAAATAAATAAAATAAATAAAATAAATAAAATAAATAAAATAAATAAAATAAATAAAATAAATAAAATAAATAAAATAAATAAAATAAATAAAATAAATAAAATAAATAAAATAAATAAAATAAATAAAATAAATAAAATAAATAAAATAAATATATAAAAATAAACCAGCCAATGACAGATCATAGGCCCTGTAGATGCCTAGACTTCTATATTACCTTCTCATAAACGTTCTTCATCTCTGTTGTAATATGTTAATATGAACAGCTCCCCAGAGAGTTGAATTCAGTTCATGTCTACAAAAACTTGGAAGAACTGAAAATATTGTTTACAATTAATTTTTCTAAATCCATTTCTTATATTTTTATCGGTATTCGTGGCATGTGACATTTCCCTGTTATGGTCTAGTGATTCATAAATATAAATAATTCTATCAGGTCTCGAGTGTTTTCAAAATAATTAAATAATTTCCCTAAGTGACGTCACTGAGTGTTGTTTTTTCGGTAATGGGCAGGAAGCATGTTGCACTCGACCCTATACGATATCGTCAGAGTATCGGCAAGCGTATGAAGATACGCGGTGGTTATTGGCACTTGAAAATAACAACGCGTATATTTATATTTCAATCAGGACTTGTCATTGGGATATTTATTGCGGGGTGCCATCCAAAAACAACAATGTAAAAAATAAAGGAACATAAAATATTTGTGCATTCTTATTTTTCCACATCCGCTCCTGATGCCTGCGGATGTTTAAACACATGGGCAGAATGGTGAATATTACACAGTGTGTAAAGTGGCCACTTAAACCAGTCAATGACAGGTCATAAGCCCTGTAAATGCCTAGACTTCCATATTCCCTTCTCAGAAATGTTTTCCCTCTCCCTAATACCACGCGAACGAACCCACGGGTATTTATTTTATTTATTTATTTCACCCAAAACTTTTTATTTTTCCTTTTCTACATCATTTACATCATTTTTATATTATGTTCTAGTATATAATAAATAAATATCATAAAGTATAAGTTCGTTAAATAAATCAATAATTTTATGGGTCTTTTTCACAGACCCTCGTAAATTAGCAAATTATTTGTCGCTTATCAAGGGTTTGGAAATCAGTACGATGATTATAGAGATTAGAAAGGCGAGCGATTAATTAACGATTGCAAAAAGTATAACTAAAAAAATATTTATATATAAACATCATAGTCAAATTACAACAGGGGACGAGAACATGCATGAAAGTTTAGGCTTATGACCTGTCATTGGCTCGTTTATGTCGCTTTTTTTAAATATATTTTTTTTTTTTACAAAAAACATAAGTGATTAAAACGAGTATTCAAAAAATAAAGCATAATTACATAGCAATGATATACATATTAATAATAAACAAAAAATTCCACAAAGGCATGGCCTGTTCGTGGGTATACAAGAAAATGTTAATGAATTTTAAATTAAATATTTTGTAATTTTTTTTAAATAAATATTAGCGTTCTTATAATTTACCCAGATATTTCAATTTTGGTGGCGATTTTCAACGAGTCGTAAATAACTCACTATGAGAAAATGGAAATCAAGTTGGGGTAGAGTGGGGTTCGAACCTCGGACCTCTGATCCGTGAGCCCGCAACTCTAGCCACGGGACCACAACCCGACTCTAGATTTTCATAGACTTTGATTTCGTCAGACGCTGACATTTGTACAGTTTTTTGTTGTTTCGTTACCAATACGAATAACATGTTAATATTTGTAACTGCACATACGCACGCAGCTTGTCCATAGATGTATGCTAAAATGATGCATGTTCAAAAAATAAATGATGGAATTACTTCGTAGGTATAGTTATTCTAGGTAGTAAATGTTTTTGTAACGTTTTAAGGAACGTTTTTTATACTGGGTGTAAATAAGTTAAACCGAGTATAATTATTCCTTATTTATGCAACCTAGTACAAGCATTACTACTACCCATTCTAGATTACGCTGATGTTTCCATCGCTGATTTAAGCTGTGAGCAACTCGATAAACTTGAACGACTTCAGAATACATGCATAAGGTACATTTTTGGTCTTAGGAAATATGACCACATTTTTGATTATCGTAGGCAACTGAAATGGCTCAAAATTAGACAGCGGAGAGACTATCACTCCCTCTCACTTCTATTCAATGTACTTCATAGTCCTAACGATCCTATATACCTGCTTGAAAAATTTCAACGCTTGTCAGTTCATGGTATACCTCTTCGTTCTAATTCTCAAGGCACTCTCTTAATACCCATCCACAATTCCTCTTTCTTCTCTAACTCATATAGTGTCCATGCGGCTCGACTGTGGAATCATCTCTTATCCACCATCAAAGATGTTACTACATTTTCTCTGTTTTTTTTTTTCTTTTGTTTATTTTTCCATACTGTTACATATTATGCATGAATTAAATTACATATTTTATACATTATATTTATTAAACATTAGAAGAGAAAAAGAGAAAAAATACATATTCTAAAAATAAACATAGCCTTAAATTTGGAAAAAATAAAACACGTCTGAAGAAACATCTCCTTTCTCTTTCTTAATCTATCCTCCTTTCCTCTTTCCTCTTTTTTCCCTTTTTCCCATTGAGTAATAGTTTTGATTTAAGGTAATTTATTACGTGGTTTTCTATTTTTATATATCTTTAGCTTTTTAATCTTTTTTTTCTATTGAATATGTTCTGTAACTTGAATTATAAAAATTAAGCTTTTATTTTATTGGTTGGTTGGAAAAAAATGCCATTTAGCAATAAGCCCCCCAATGTCCAAATAACATCATGTACAAAAAGTAAAATAAATATAAAATAAATAAATTATGAGTTTGGTATAAAAAAATCAAATAAGTAAGGCCAGTAAAATTAATTAGGATACTTTTTTCTGTTCGGAATATAATAAAAAACATAATTATGTTAGTATACGAACAAATAACCAATTGAAAGTGTAGATAGTAAAAATATATGCCAAAAATGGTGCTTTTGGCGAGTTGCCCAAAAAAATAGTAAGAAGGCATATTATTGAGGATATATATTTTTTTTTAAATGCATAACGGTAAATAGGGTTGTGGTCCCGCAGCTCGTGTCACGGACTCAGAGATCACAGGTATGAGGGGTCCCCCAGAATATAAATATTTGTTAATATAAAAAAATTAAAACTGATTAAAAATATATAATGTAAATATTACATTCAATAGAATTCATAAATGAAAATATACAAACAGAAAAAAGGAACTATTTACCCCTTAAAATATGTATATGGCTAAATATTCGAAAGCGCAGCATTGAAAGCTGGATAGATCTGGTATAGATGTTTATAACCTCAAATTGACACACATTACTTTTCGTATATGGCGTAATTCATTAAAACATTATTTGATGTTATTGAATTGAAAGGTTTCAATTTTACAACGTGGCATTTAATCGGTGTATTGTTACAAATTAGACCCTGTCTCGAGCTGTGCTTGCGGAGATAACTATCAATCGGCCGAACACATCCTGTGGCACTGTGTGTTATAAGATGACGCCAGAGATGAGATGCTGAATGGTCTGACAGGGGTCATGCGACCAGCGTGGAATGTGGATCTGATGGCCAACAGTACGAATTTTGCACTCTTCCGTCAGTTTATCCGGACTTGGGTATTGCGTTGGGAGCTCTTCAGATGCGCGGACGCCTAGGTGGGTAAAATATGGTGGGACAGGCAACTGGCTCATTCAGTTGGGTCTGTGCTTCCTTCCGAGCGGAACGCACACGTTCTTTTGTTTTGTCCTCCTCTTACGGGGGTGGCATTCGGATCCTCTGCCTCTGACCACCCAGGGAGTCCTTCTTTATCCAAATTCGCTCTCGTAATGTAAATATCCGTGTTTGTACTTATGTTTTGCGTAAGTTATGTTTGTTATGTTACTATGGTTTTAAGAAAATGTTTTTGAATATTTGGATACATTTATTTATGTAAATTGTTTGTTAACATATTTTTTTAATAAAAAAAAAACAGAGGCATTGAGGGGATCCTGAGGGGTGGGGACGACGTGTTGGCCTCTGTCCATACGTTCTCCTCCCCCCTCCATAATCTGCATAGAGTTTGTATTCCTTAGGAATATTTATAATAACTTTCCTCTACGCGCAGCTGACAGAGAGTCCCTCAAGACTCTAAAACAGCTGCGGGTGGATGGTGGGCTTAAGGGTCTCCCCTCAATTTTACAAATTAGAGAACAATAAAGTATTTTATTAAAATTTTGTGATTTTTTGACGTTTCAAAATTAATTTCATTTAAGTTATGAGTGAGAAATTTGAACTGCTTTCTCCGTCATACACAATGTTTAGACGGCGCAATACCGAATGAGCTTTAAACGACAAATTTTATCCTACGAAAATGAGTCTGATTTATGTAAAGGATAGAAGTCTAATTTCTATCAGCCAATTTAGTCGAACGTTCAACATAGCACGGCACCAAGAAAAAAAATAAGGTGGATCAATTAATAATTATCTTTTAATTATTATATTTATCAATAGGTTGGTAAACACACTAAATAGTACGCCGACTAATCTTTACTCGATTTCTTTTAGCAAAATTTTCAAATCAATAAAACCAAATAAGTAAATAATAAATAAGTATCCACCCACCCTAATATTACCGGACAAAGTGGATTGGCACGATACGTGTGAATTGGGCTCGTACATGACCGACACACTCAATCTTTAAAAAAAATATATATATATTAATAAATTTCATAAAAGGTACATGTTTTTTAAAAATTCTATACAAATCTACTTTTACACATCTAGTAAATGTTATTACTGTAACTCTCCAAAAAAGAGACCAACTCTTGTGCTTGGAGAGTGACTTACACTGTTGTAGTTGTTTATTGTATAAATAATAATATAAGAGTTGGTATAATTTTAAATACGAGTACATGAGAAAAAAATAAAACAGGATTGTTAACGAAAAGGCGGACTGTAAATGAAAAACTAATATCATTCAATTTTGTGATAGGGAAATATTTGAGAAAGGATAGGAACACGGAATGGATACCTACCTTTAAATATGATCTAAATGTTTTTCAATTTCTGGCACTGGATGACAAAATGAACTATAAAATAAAGCAATGTTTTCCACGGCGCGCGACGATTCCAACCAGTTTTTATCCGATTTTATGTGAAGTCAAAAATGTTGTTTGGTTTTTGTTCTAAATCCAAATCTTCTAATTTTAATGTTAGGTAGGTACCATAAGGATGGGTCAAAGGAAAGATGGAAACGAAAGGTAGTCGGCCAGAAATATGTAGTATCGATAAATGTTGTTATTTACTAACAGGATATATAAAGAAAAAACATAAAACATTTATACATTCATACTAATTAAAATTTAATGTAGTTTTAACACGTTTTTAAAAAATTTCTTTTGATTTACTTTAAGTTTATTTATTGATTTATTATTTTTAATAGTTTTTAGTTCATTGGGATTAGTTCATTTTTAGAATAATGATATATTACAAGATTCCTTAATGGTCATAAGCCCTGTAAGTGCCTACGCTTTCATTTTCTCTTCTCAAACATGTTTTCTTTCTGTTGCAACAAATTTAGAATGATTATTCCCTTCGACAAAGACCAGAAATGAAGACCTATTTCTTGAATCTTTTTGAAAGTGATAGTTTTTAGCTCAGTTTCTGTGAATAGTCTTTATATTGTGTTTTAGGTTTAAATGTTTTTCTTTTCTTTTTTTAATATTAAGTTCACAGAATGTTTAAATGTTTTTATTTTCTTCTTTAATATTAAGTTCACAGATTGTTTAAATGTTTTCTTTCCTTTTTTAATATTAAGTTCATAGATTGTTAAAATTTTTATTGTTTAAATGTATACTATGTATTGTTACAAGAAATGTACTATTTTTTTTATGTACCGTCCCAAATGAGTTTTCTCGTACAACTCCTGGGAATATAATATCATGATATTCATGTCTTATATGTTTTATCAATAAATAAAAAAAAAAAATAAAAAAAAATATTAAATTTTAACCTACAAAAATGACCCACGAATTTGAGCATTATTATCGTTGATACCACTATAATAACATCAAATTCCTGTGCGAGGGACAGACGCAATCAATAAATTAAATAGTATTAATATTATACATGGGAGCTAGGCTCATCCAAAAACCCATAAAAATGCCAAATTTTATTTGCCGTCCTCGGATGTAAGGTATACATATATGAGGCGGCCTCCGTGGTGTAGTGGTCAAGACGCTTGACTCACACACGAAAGTTTCCGGTTCGATTCCCGGTGAGAATACAAAAAATAAAATATGGTTTTTCTCAAGCCTGGGTGTTTTGTGATGTAATTCACCACTGTAATTGTGCCTCCTGGCCTGTTTTGGTGCAAAAATAAATAAATTAATAAATCCATAATTTTGAAAAACGGCTACCGGCACAAAACTCTCTCGACACTCTTCCTCGATTTTTTGGCAATTTTAGTTTGGCGCAATCAGTCCTACATTGGCGAGAGAGTGACAGAAAACCCATGTTCAACTATCTGTTCATTGAAATTATTTAGTAACGCGTATTATTATTATTATTATGGATAACGTATACGGCGCAATTTTCGTAAAATAATACCTCAAGGGCGCTTTACATAGCGAATATATAAAGAAATCATTTTAATTTCAACTTTTTTAATTTGTAATTTAAAAAAAAACAATGTACTTTGTTATTACATGCTAAGGATTTATTTAAAGGATTTAGAGAACAAGTGGGTTTTAAATTTTTTCCGAAACACTACTTCACTCTTACAGTTTCGCATCTTTGCTGGGAGAGCATTCTATGCCGTAGGGCCTGCGACCGCAAATGCGCGTTTGCCGAATTTAATGCGCTGTTTGCGTAGAGGTATAATAACTTTTCCTCTCGACGTAGATGAAGCTGATCTAAGCGTAAGACGTCTGTCAGCTAG
Source organism: Micrasema longulum (assembly GCF_059751315.1). Taxonomy (NCBI): domain Eukaryota; kingdom Metazoa; phylum Arthropoda; class Insecta; order Trichoptera; family Brachycentridae; genus Micrasema; species Micrasema longulum. The sequence continues at coordinate 199,471 of NW_028278155.1, read as the reverse complement.
TTGATCTAGAATGCAGAGTTCCCTTAGATATTCCGGAGCTTAGTTGTGCGGTGACTGATTCATAAGTCACCAGAGTTTGTATTCCACCCTTTGTGGAAAACGTAGCTAGTGTAATTCCCGAAGTAGTGGAGTGATATGATTGAACTTAGACGTATCCTCTAAGAGACAGTCGCATTTTGCAACCGAAAAGTTAATTCATTTTATTTCAGTTATTTCACACAAATTAATTACGTCAATATTTTGAGTTGGTCCAAATTTTTGTAGACAAGGACTGGATTCAACTCCCTGGGGAGCTGCTTATATTAACATATTACAACAGAGATGAAGAACATTTAATAGAAGGTAATATAGAATTCCAGGCATCTACAGGGCTTATGACCTGTCAATGGCTGGTTTAAATGGCCACTTTACACACTGCGTAACATTCACCATTATGCCTATATTTGAACATCTATATTCCTTCAATTCTTTCATCTGTTGATGTTTGTGAAGTTAAAGAGCTATTAAATGTTCTTCATCTCTGTTGTAATATGTTAATATAAACAGCTCCCCAGGGAGTTGAATCCAGTCCTTGTCTACAAAAATTTGGACAAACTCAAAATATTGTTGATAAATTACCTGGTCCATGAAGAAGTATAGAAATTGAAAAAATAATATTTTCAGGCGTTGCCTAGTATGTAGGTAAAATAATTCAATTAGATGAATCTCACCCGCATAAATAAAGGTTTCAGTAAAGTGTAAAGTGGCCACTTAAACCAGCCATTGACAGGTCATAAGCCCTGTAGATGCCTGGACTTCTATATTACCTTCTATTAAATGTTCTTCATCTCTGTTGTAATATGTTAATTAATTACGTAATTATTAAACTAGAAATCACAAACGGATATTTTTTTTAAATAACTTAATTACAGTAAGACTAATCCTCCCTTGTTGCTATAGCTAACTCCAGGGAACTAAATTAAGACATTGAAATGAGTATTTTTGTACAAATGTTGCAAAAAATTTCCACCACGTATTTCGATATGCGTAAAAAAGCTATAAAGACAAAATACGATAAACTTATTCCATCAACGACCTGTGGGAAAAGCAAGCCCTTTTTTTGTAAGATAATTCATTTGAAATTTCTTTACCTTTTAAATTAATCAGGTGGCAGGACCTTCATTACAATGAAACGATAAGGATGAACTAATATTACAAAATAAAGCCTTCAGAATCATTTTGAAAAAAAACAGATATACGAGGGTAAAGTCGATGGTAAATGAAATGAAATTATTAACATATAAACAAAGAATATTTTACAATACAATGATATTTGTTCATAAAATTATAAACTCTAATAAAAAAACATAATTTTGGAAAAAAAATGATCGGAACCAGCATGAACACGATCACAATACTAGAGAAAAGAACAAAATTAGACTTCCATTTAGGAAAAAGGCAAAGTCACAAAATTCCATTTTATTTAAAGCAATTAAAAAGTATTACGAAATGGAAAAAAATATTTATGAAGAAAAAAACATATCAAAATTTAAAATAATGGTCAAGACATATGTAATAAACAATTTATAAATTAAATATATTTGCAATGTTATTATTAGAACACACATAACAATATGTATGATATGTGTGCCCTACTTTAAGATTTAAATAAAAAATATAAAAAATAATAATAATACGAGAAGCTCTTAACACTTTGTATCCCGGAGCCGTGTAAACACGTGATTATATAACCACGCGTTGTATCCCGGTCCCGCGTTTTCACGTGGTTTACCAGCTGTTCAAAAAAGTGCATTTTATTGACATTTTATTTTATTTTATTTTATTTTATTTCATTTGGGATTTTTACAGCTATTACATAAACAAAATAATTAGAAAAATCTTAACAATACTAAAGCCAATTAAAAAAATCCACTGTAAATATAATGACACATAATATATAAGAAAAGAAGTTTAGTAATTGTATTTGTGTGATGTTTGTATTCATGTGTGTGTGAATGTGTGTATGCGTGAATGAATGAGGGAGAGGATACATGTGCGTGTGGGAACGAATGAGGGAGAGGGTGCGTGTGCATGGGTGCCGAAGTATGAAAATAATATATTTGCTTAAAACTTGTAAATTGTATTAAAATGGTACAATAAAGAGCTTAGTAAAAAGTTAGAAACCTTTTTGTTAAAATTCAAATGACGAAATGATATAAATTGTTTTTTTTTTTTTAAGTATGTTAAATTTCAAAACCGTATTCTGAAAAAAAAAATAGCATTTTATTTTTTAAATTTAACTGATACACATCGAATGAATAATGTACGACGAGTCCTATACAATACGAGTACGGTAGGTAACCACAAAATGCAGTAAATACGAAATAATGACAACATCTGGTGACTTTTATTAGTACTTTTTCGCTGCTGGTAAACTACGTGAAAACACGGGACCGGGACACAACGCGTGGTTATTATAATCACTTGTTTACACGGCTCCGGGATCCAAAGTACAAAAAAAGGAGTGAGACGCTGTAGGTATATGTGCGAACATTGAAATGTGGCTCTCGATAAAGGCCAATGTTGGCAAAAATATCATACAAAAATGATTTATCGAATTGTTTAAATAAATATGAGAAGTAAGTATTGATTTAACTTAGTATTTTTCATAATTATGACACGTTTAAAAAACCCTTCACAAAGCATAAAATTTCACAAAAATGGGCCGGGCACTGGGTAAATTCCATGTGTATTCGGCCGGTACTCAAAGTGTTAAATGGTTATTAAAAAAACCTCAAGTGAGGTGGGTTATAGCAAAAATATTATCTGTCGTTCGGGCATTCAAGCTATAACTGATACTCGGTCGCTAAATACATTAACTGTAGATTTATTATATAAATAAAACACGAGTGATACTTTAATCCACAAATTTGGAATATCCAGTGACCGGTTTCATCGCTTTCGCGACATCTTCGAGACTGGTATCTTTATTAAAAAGTTAAATGTATTTATACAGAACAGAGGTAAGGATACATAATTCAAAGTTATATGTAAGTAAATTAAATAAAGTTATTTTTATCTTAAGGATCATTATCAACAAATTTTCTATAGGTTAACTAATGAATGGATATAATGTTATTTTAATGAGTTTAAGTATTTTATTTTATTGTTGGTGTCCCATCCTTCGTGAGTATGGTTTTGTAAATAATGATTTTTGAAAAACAAATATTCCAAATTCCAAAACAAATATTCCAAATTTGTGGATTAAAGTATCACTCGTGTTTTATTTATATAATAAATTACAATGAACTTCCATCAAGAATTTTCACTCACAAACTTAAATGTTTTTAACTGTAGATATTCAGAGTAAAATTAAGCATCTAAAAATCAGAAGGATGATCATTTAAATATGCTGGATAAGAGAACATGCTGGTATCGTAGGGAATGAGAGATCGGATGAACGAGCAAGAGCCGCAACTTGGAAAAGAACGGCACGTTTCTTCTCAGAATTTCCCCTTAGCTTTGCTAAACGCTGTATAAAACAAAATACGCAGCAGCGTTGGGAGGATCATTACCGCGCTTCGTCAACTGGTAATATCACTAAACCTTTTGCTTTTACCTGCGGATTCGCTTACGTGGTATCTGGGAGAAAAGATTGAATTAATGTTAGTAAATATTTGTATTTAACCACTTACCGATTTTTAATGTCTACTGGTTTCGAGACGTACCCGTCTCTTCGTCAGGACACTCACTACACCAACATGCAAATACTAAAATAAACTTTCACCTTTGCCATCACCGTAGTTTACAAAGTATTTACGAAAAAATACATAAATTACATGCAGAGTTAAAGGGCATGTAATTTATGCATGCGCAGGTCAGCCTGAAGAGTCAGCCCAAACAGTCAGCCTAAAAGGTCAGCTCAACGCAGTCACTCAGTTCCAGCATGTAGTCTAAATGCAGTCAGCTCAACTCCTCATCGCCGTAACACTCGCGCGACATACCCGCATCAAAAGTCAACATCATCTCGTCTGTCAATCTCCAACTGGAGTAGGAGCTCCACACCCAGCTACAAGCAAAATTCTACGAAGATAACCACAAGTCGATTCGACGTGTATATGTTTGAGTGAAAATGCGAATCGTGACACCTCACTAGGGCTTAAAACAGCAAAATACTGAGTTTTGCTGGGTCCGAAGAATCTTGGGTGAACGGTGGTTTCAATTTGTAAAGAATAATACTTAGAGAACGAACTCACTAAACTCCGGTGACAATTGTCATCTTCTTCTTTGGTCTCAATCCTGGGATTGGCTGGCAGCAATTACATTAATTCTTCTCCTCCATTCCTCTCTATCTTGTGCGGCTCTTTTAAAGTCAGCATATGATGAGCAGCGCACGTCCTCTAATAGGTCCTCCAGGTACTCTCGGCGTGGGCGTCCCCTAGAATGTGTCCCCTCGGTCATCCCCTCCAATATGACATGCAGGAGGCCTTCTTGACGTATTACATGGCCGATCCATCTCGCTCGCCTTTCGGACAAGGTCCAGAGCAGGTGCCTTCCATCTTCGATTCTTTGGAGAACCTCCTCATTTGTAATGTGGTCTCTCCAGGAAATTCCTAGTAGTCTTCTATAAGACCACATCTCAAAAGCCTCTAGTCTCCTTTTATCTCTTTCGGATAGGCACCATATCTCGCAGCCATACATCAAGCGGAGGCAAAACGGTTGGCTTGGCCATGTGCTGCGGATACCTCCTGGGCCTCGATTATGATAGGAAGATAAAAATGTCATACCTTGACGGTATAGTTAAAGATAAATTCCTTCTCACGATTACAAAGATATAGTATCGACCCCCCACCTTCAAGTTTTGGGTAGGTACATCGATATGAAAAAATGCCACGACATAGTTGTAGATAAAAGTCTCCCAACCGACTACAAAGGTATACTACCGATACCCCTACCATCAAGTTTTGATGTAAGTACATCGGTTTATACCGACGGATCTAGAACCCCTCGATACGTTTTTCTACGCATTCAAAGTGTCAACAATTTTTTTACACCGGGGAATTTTTCCTTAATTTATGATTTATTAAAGTTTTATTCGTTTTGAGGTTGGCGCTTTTTTCTTAAAAGCCTATTAAAAATATGAGAGAGAAATAAGTCAATTTTAAAGTCGAATTGCATTCCGACATAATTGTCAGATTATGAGAAACGAGCGGCTAGATGCAAAAATAATCTCGATAGGTTCTGTCCTATTGTTAAAAAGTTCCCACTGTAAAAAATAAATTTAGTCATTTTATATTTTTTATCTGTTTTACAATCTTTCTGAGAGAACGTATCGAGAGCCGGCTTTGTAATCGCTACGCACTACCTCAGTAGATAAATGCAGACGATCGTTAAGCAAGTTTTGGCAATTTTTGCTTGAATTGGGATTTATCGGAGTTTATAATCGCTTTGAAGTGAGCACTTTCTATCACAGAAGCCTATTTCAAATATAAATGAGAACTATTTCAAATGTTAATGGCGTAAGGAACGCGGACTAATTTTAAGCGGTCATTCATTGGCTTATTTCGATCATATGTTGTCGATATGGCAAGTAGGTAGAACATACCGAGGTAAGATACAGATAGTACAGAAGTTAAATATACCGTCTCGATATATACAGATGAAGATAGCGTTTATAATCGAGGCACTGAGAGCCTTAACAACGCTTGCCTACTTTACAAGGCTGTATTTTAGGTGAAATTGCACGACCAATCAATGGACCTCCACACTGTTGTGTATATTTTTCTATGCAGTTTTGTGTACAATGTTCAATTTTCGTAAAGGTTTTGGCGTGTTTTTTCGTACAATTCTGACGCAGCGGTCAGGTCGAACTGTGTTCTTTATTCACCGCGCCCGGCACAGATATTTTAAATGAAAATGAAATCTAATTTCACAATATGTATTTTTAAGTCGCGTTAGGAGTGTATTACTCCTAAAACGTTACCCTTTGGGATGATTATTTAATTCTATTTTACAGTCCGAGGGGTGATTAAAAAAATAATTAATCAAATTTCTCCTTTGTACGCGAATACGCACAAATCCTGATAATTGGACCCGCGGGAATCCAGCAATTAAAACAGAGGTTCGCTCTTTTTACATCACACTATAATTAGCGTAGATTGATAATTGATATCTCGACAGAGATGAAGAAGTGCTTCGAAATGTTATGTTTTGTCATATACGAGGGCATTAAAAACTATTCTTATACAGTACTGTATGGGAGTGTGTTTACTTAAGCGAACTGCCACTGTCAAAGATCTGGGAGTTATGTTTGATGCTAGACTGAATTTTATACTCACATAGGCGCTGTCTGACAGTGCGGGCAAAATGTTGGGATTTGTTCTCCGAACAGCTAAGGTGTTCTTGATTACTCGTGTTCTAAGGCTTCTTTATAACTCATTGGTGCGAAGCAGACTTGAGTGTGGATCTCTGATCTGGGCACCCCACGAATTGAAGTACTCTCTTATGCTGGAGATGAAGAAGATATTTCTGAGATATGTTTACTTACGGGAGTGCGGATACTATTTATTTATTTATTTTAAAGAAACAAACAGTCGACAATGATATAATAACATTTTTTTAAAAATACAGTGTTAAGACAGACCTGCAAAGTTTCTAAATAAAAATCATACATATTATTAAATTGTGTTACAGCAAAAGGATGTTTTTATGTGTATTTGTAAGTGTAGATGTGTGTTTATGTGTATTAGTGTGGAAGTAAGTGTTCAGGAGGGTGCATCATTAAATAGTAAGTGGGATCGTATCCAGAAATAATAAGTTTTAATTTATTTTTAAATAAATTAAGGGGCATGTAAAATATATCTGGTCTGGTCTCCATTCTATGTCAATCGCATAAATCACATTGAATCAGTCCAACATCGCTTGCTTCGAAAAATAGCGTGGATGCTCGGACTAGAGAGAGATAATTATTCTTATGCTGAAAAAGAGTCGATGTTAAATATTTCTAGTCTACAAAAACGTAGAACTAATATTGACTCCATATATATGTTCGGCATACTAAATGGTATAATCGATGTTCCATCATTACTGGGACAAGTAAAATTCAATATTCCGACTCGTAGATTGAGAAACAATGAAGTACTGTTCATCGATCAGCATAGAACAAACTATGGCCTAAATTCTCCAATGACCCGCCTTTGTCGTATTGTTAACTCAAGACAGGATCTGGACTTTTTGGTTTAAGTTTACAAGGATTTAAACGAGCACTAAATAAATAGTCCAGATCTTGTCTCGATGTCCCTTATGTTTGTCAATGCTTCTTTCTTTTTTTTTTTAAATGTTTTAAACTATTCTTTTATTGTAATATTTAAACCTTATAAATTGTATACATGGACAATGTCCGTTAATAAATAAATCAATAGATGAAAAAAAAACATTATAGTTAGAGCAAGAACGATAGAGGAAAGAGTGTTGTGCATAGTTCGTTCTACAGACTGGCAAATGGAATAAATACTTATTTCTTGTCACGCGAAAATAAGTACTTATTAACATTAATATTATTAACATTAAAATTAATTTTGGAGAGTAGGTTAAAAGAGTCTACTTTATTATTTAATAATTTACGTAAATAGCATAACTCAGATACTATCCGAGGTTTACCCGTCTGACTTTATACTGGGAATGCTTGGCTACAATAGTTTGGAGAAAGGAACAAATGCATACTTGCTTATGTATTTTTTCCGATTGATCCGTGGTATCGATCAACATAGGTGTTTCTTTATGTTCCTAATGACTACCTTAGACATAGACAGCTTAAGCTGTTTTATCTTCCTGCTTGCAGAACCAACCTGCCGATGGTAATGCCAGTAGGAAGAGCAATGTCTTCACTCAACCGTATCTCTTCGGATATTGACATCTTTCATATTAGTGAAAAAAAGTTCGGAGAGGAAAGCATTTTTTCTCTATAATTGCTGGGAGTTTTTATTTTACCATCTTTGTATATTCAAATTTTAGTTTTTCGTGTTATGTATGCATTGAAATATTTTGTAATGTACATAAACGTTTATGAAATAGATAAATTGAAATAAATAAACCTTTATTTATGCAGTTTCAGCTCTTTAACTTCACAAACATCAACAGATGAAAGAATTGAAGGAATATAGATGTTCAAATATAGGCAGAATGGTGAATGTTACACAGTATGTAAATTGGACACTTAAACCAGCCATTGACAGGTCATAAGCCCTGTAGATGCCTGGACTTCTATATTACCTTCTCTTAAATGTTCTTCATCCCTGTTGTAATATGTTAATATAAACAGCTCCCCAGGGAGTTGAATCCAGTCCTTGTCTACAAAAATTTGGACAAACTCAAAATATTGTTGATAAAATAATTGTTATTTTTGTTAATAAATCATGATTATTGTTATTATTATCAATAATTTTACTATCAAAATAATGTTTTTTTAACATGCAAGAATCGATTATGGATAATAAGATCAGTTTGGAGTGCCGGTGTAGTGCCCTTTACGACATAGAGCGTAGTTGAGAGTAAAAGAAAAAAATATTTCCTGGTAAAATTAATAAGACCCTTTGAAAAGCGAGAATTCCGAACGTTTGTGTTTTCAATTTGTGAAGATGAATAAAAAATTATCGCTACATTAATATTTCTGCCATAACACAATTTTAATTTACTGACAACAAAAAATAAATTAAAATGTAACCCCATCCTTTTTCACAAGGCTTTTCTCTCTTTCTTACACGCGTCCTTACTCCTACATACATACGTTTAAAAATTGTCGCTAAGGGTAACCGGGTCAAGTCGAAAATCGCAGATCAAAATAAAACAGTATATCATCATATAAAACAGTGTTTCCTTCATTTTTTTACAACAAAGTCAATGATGTAATAACTTATGTTTACATTTAAGTTATAAATTTAAAAATACTTGGTACACTTCCACTTATTTGTTTGGCCAATCAGCGCTTTCGCCCTCTAATGGGCATCTTCAAACTGGTGAATATTATACAGTGTAAGGATAATTTATATAAAATTAAGTATTATGCTAAGTGTAGGTTGAGAGCTACAACCATCAGCTAGACTCCAAGACCTTGAAAAAGTGCAAGATTTTGTTTATTTAGGCTCATCCATCTCTGCGGGCGGTGCATGCAATTCAGAAATATAAAGACGCATCCTTATCGCAAAAAAGCCATGACTCGACTGACTAAAATTTGGCAAGATCGGGGCATCTCGAAAAAAACTAAAATGTTCATGGTGCGTACGCTTGTGTTCCCAATATTCATATATGGCGCAGAAATGTGGACAATTAAAACAAGTGAACAGGAGAGAATAGATGCCTTCGAGATGTGGTGTTGGCGTCGAATGCTGAGAATACCATGGACAGCCATAATAACAAATGTCGCTATGCAGGAGCAATATAATGTATATATTAATCAAATTGAAAACATTCAAAAGAAATTTATAAGGAGCCTGGAATATCGTTTTGGTAACATTGAAAATGATTACAGCGCATCTTTGATCAATTTTAATAAAGAATCACTACAAAAAAGGCGCCTTAGATATGATTTAATTTTTCTTTTCATAATTCTCAATAACATAGTTGATTCGCCGTATCTTTTACAAAATATTGGTTTCCGTTGTCCTCTTCGCTATACTAGATTAAATTCCCTTTTTTTATGTACCAACTTGTAAAAACAATTATACCTCGAATTCATTCATTAGACGTACCTGTAGAAATTACAACGGACTCAGTATTGATGTAGATATTTTTAACTGCACGTTGCATTTGTACAGAAAATTTCTTCTTGGGGTCGATTATTTGGGATAGTTGCTGATAGTTGCTGAATGTACATCTTGAGTGGTTTATGCTATGTATATGTGCCGCATGTAATGTAAATGTTTGTGTATGTTTTATATGTGCGTTCATGTGTGTGCGTGGATGGCTCGGAGTGTACATTCGGTATTTTTATTTATTTTAATTTATTACCTCCATGGAAAACGCAAATGTCAACAATTATCCTTTTCTCACATAAAATTCTTTTTTTTTTTTTTGTCACATTTAATGTTTATATCTTTTTAATTTATGAAAACTTAATTGGTCTTTTTGTGTTAAAAAATTATTGTTTTTAGTACTTATTTTGTATGACTGTATGTTTTATAAATAAAATAAATAAATAAAAAAACTCAACATAGCCTATCGGCCATATGCTGCCAACGTACGCTGCAGTTCTTCGTACACATAGCTAGACGTGACTCAGAAAATCTGGAGAAAATAATAATCACGGGCTGTGTGCCAGGATGAAGAAGCAGAAGCAGAGCTGCAGCTCGATGGATCGACCAGGTGAAAACAACCTCACGTGTGACCTTATATGGAGCTGAGGAGAGGGCGCAGAGCCGTGAAGAGTAGAGACGCTTTGTCAATGGAATAGCTGGTGAGAGTACCAATGATCACGAACCTTAGAACTGAGGAACGACAGAGAAGAAGAAGTTGAAAAATATAAAATACACAATATTTCATCTAGAATTGTCAATAAATAATTTTAATAAAATAAATAAGTCAATACTGTATTCTCCTTAAACATAAGTTTTCAGGCAATTATCGCGTCTCTACTAAAAAAAGAGGGCGTCATAGTAATTATCTTATTCTTCCTGTGTCTTGCTAGGTCACCTAAACATTGACTATCACTCACGGAATAGTTCGTCCACGCTTCCTTTTCCCGTCCATTCGCGAATAAGTAAAGCTAGAATACCTGCCTTCGGCCCATACCGCGTCTCATCATCAAGATTTCCTTTCCGCACCTGATGGTGCAAAGGGCACTGCATTGGTACACCAATTGCAGCGTACCTTGATAATTTATTAGACATGAAGGCAAGGTGATCAGTCTTACGATTCAGGTACCAGTCCAGGGACTACGAAATATTCTAGTCTAAAATCACCCCTTTAAATAATATTTCATATCAACCATGTCGGAAATCGAACCCGAGACCTCTTGCATAAATGCGCTAACCATTATACCACGTGGCTGACCGCGTCTACTCTCTATTTTACCATTTATGATCAAATTAAATAGCTCGTATTTTTCACCTCTAAGTAACATACATGACCTAAGTATTATTGTAAAGATACTGCTGATATGATGTTTTTGTTGAGTGGCGTTAGTAGGCGCTACTCAGTGGCAACTTCAAAGTATCCGCCAGTGCAGTTATTGTTCTTTGACGAAATTTACCGCAACAGCGCGCATGCGATTTCGACCCAGGGTTGCGATTTGTGGCAAAGCCAATTCTGCTTATATTTATTTTTAAACTCATTTATTTACGTATAAGTAGTCTATTACACATTTTTTGAAACATAAGTCCCAACTTCGTAGAAAAAAAAGTCTTGTGTTGAGTTGGGACGAGTAATAAGTTAACACAGACATACGACTATATTGCCACAAATATTATCTTTATATATATATAAATAAACCTATGTGCGTGTGATGTCACAGAACTTCTCTTAAACGGCTTAACCGATTTGCTTGTGGTTTTCAGCAAAATGTAGATATTTGCGCTGCGCGTGTTCGTAGATATTAAAATTTTCAATCAAATCTGTAAAAAAAGTTGGAAGCATCAATGTTTTTTTAACCAACCTACCAGGGTTGTATTCAAAGAGAATGCATTTGCCAAAAAAAATAAGGATTTGGTTTTTTTGTGTTTAAAATAAGTTTTATTGTAATGTTTATTTACAACATTCGCTTTTTATGGATCCCAATAAGATTCTTTCCTTACATTCCTTATAATTTCTTCTCATTTATTTCATTTTACTGGATAACTGACACTAAACACATTTTTGAAAATCGCATTTATGAATAAAGTGCACCCCTGTTGGTGAGAAGAGCCGAGTTTGACATTTGCAAAAAAATATTTATTTGAAAATTGATTATTTTATATTTTGTAATTCAAACATAAACAAGTACCTAGGTACCTACTTAAATTCAATATTTAAATGTTTATAATTTTTAGTTTTGGAATTCTTATCAACGAAAAATATTTTTCCAAAGTAATATCAGGCAAGCCAACGTTCGATCAGTACAATGTCTGCTGGGTCCGCTAGTATCAGAATATAACAAAATGTCTAAAAAACTTTAAAGCCACTCATCTCAAAACTTTTTTTAGATACAGCATATCACCATAACGCTGGAGCCTGGACGAGTGCTTTCGTATTGGTAGCTTCTCTCAGATAAAAATACTGAAAAATAAAATTGAGTGGAGAAAAGTCCGTAACTTACCGTGACTAAAATACATGATGTAAAATTGAATTACCTTCACATTTCATATAAAAATTCTGTGTCGGATGGATAAATAATACAAATCTTGGTGCGAAATAGAACCAAAATGTTGGGCGAGTGTTTTCGACTTGATGTTTAATCCCAGGTAAAAATTCTGAAAAAAAAATCTAGTGGAGATATTTCCACCTCGCAATTCAATGGTAAGTATGTTCACCAGCCATGCTTGAGACCCCATGTTAGATTCCTGACAGGATCAACCTGAACTATTGATTTTAATATTTCACTGTCCCTGGACCGGCATCGTAAGACTGATCACCTACAATGATCAATTATCAAAATACGCTGCATTTGGTGCACCGATGCAGTGCCATATGCACCACTTAGTACAGAGAGAAAAATTATGATTATTACTAATTTTATTACTTTTTAGTGTTTTAAAAAAAAGTTTCTTTTATTTTTACATATAAATATTTTTTGGTTTGAAAATTAGTTCTTTGGTTGATTATGGTATAATGTTGATACCACGTAGAATGTACAAAATACGAAATAAATCATTTGGCGGCCTCCGTGGTGTAGTGGTCAAGACGCACAAACGGACGGTTCTAGGTTCGATTAACGATGAGAAAATAAAAAAATTCATGTGTTTTCTCAAGCCTGGGTCCCTGGGTGTTCTGTTCTCATCACTGTAATTGGGCCTCCTGGCCTGTTGTGGTGCAAAAAAAAATGGTAAATAAATAAAGTTGATGGGTGGAATATATTTCTTTTAGCGATAAGTCAGCTAAAAGCCGTGTAATTTTGGAGTTACGATAAGAAGTATTTTAGAAAACAATGGTGAAAATTGCAGTTTTTCCCACCGAACTTGCCCGGTTTACCTTGCGGCCAGAAAAATGAATTCGAATTTAAAAATCGTAAATTGTCGTTCTACGTCGCCAGAGCTCGTAGGAGTTCGGAGGGTATAAAAGGATCCGCCAAAGGCTTCGAACTTCAGTAGAACTTCATCGCTCGTGTGGAGTGGAACAGGAGATCGGCGAACCGAAGACATTTCCAGGGGGCATCTAACCGTGAGTCCTTTTTTAATTTTTTTATACCAAAAATTATGAAAATTTCAATGAAAATACATCTTAAATATAACCCTGTACCTACGTAATGTTAGCAAATCATCATCATTATACATATGTCCGCACCCGATGATGCATAGGGCACCGCATTGGTACACTGGAAGAAGCGTATATCGATCGTCTGTTTTATGAAGGTAATGCGATTAGTAATTTTAACAATCAAATCAAACACTGATTTGAGTCTCTAATTTTGTTTTAATTTAAAAAAATAATAAAAACGAAATATCGGGTACGTATTTCGCCTTGTTTCGGCGTTTAAAAAACAAATATTTATTTGAGCATTCGTTTGAAAATGCAAAAAAAAATAGAAAACTAATTTTGTAAGCGGATGAAGATTTTACTTAATTTATTTCATTGTTACATATTAGAGCAATTTAATTTTTTTTATTAATAAATTTTATAAAAAGTACATGTTTTCTGAATTTATTTATTTTCAAGAATTAACGGTACAAGTACCTTTTACATTACATACATACATAAGTATTTACAGTGGAGTATATACAGTAACAACTTTTTCAATGCTTACTTAGAAAGAACATAATTAAAATATTGATTCCACACTAAAATGTTTTACAAGTAATTGTTTATAAGCTGGAAATTTCAATAAAAATATGTCACCTAAATCCGAATGATTATTACCCGGCGCATGTAGATGATTCAGTACTGAATTGCTAGAATATATTGAGATATGATTGTTGCAGTGATAAAGTTACTGGTAACTTAAACTGGTACTTTAAAACCAATGAGGGCCAAAATTTCAAGGCTGTTCAAAACTGAATTAACGATTAAATAGAGCTAATAAATCATTAATAGTTCTCCTGTCCATTAATTTAATCAAATTTAATATATTTAATAAATAATCATAGTTACGAAATTCATTACGTATTCCTAATTTAAAATTAACGTATCTCAAAAACTTATTCTGAACTCTTTCTATGGTAATTTGGTGAGAGGCATAATAAGGTCTCCATATTGTAGAATTATACTCCAAGATGCTTCTCACCAAGGAGGTGTATAAAATTTTTAAAGTGTTTATATTTTTAATGTCCTTAGTGATGCGCAAAATAAACCCAAGCGTCTTCAAAGATCTACTACTAATATCATTAATGTGACTGATAAAAGACAATTTCTGATCAAAAATCACACCCAAATCCCGCATCTCAGTAACTGAATCCAGTGCAGTGTTACCAATTGAGTAGTCAAATAAAATAGGAATAGGTTAATAAATAAATAGGTTTTTGTAAAATTCTAAACATATCTACTTTTACACATCTAGTAAATGTTATCACTGTAACTCTCCAAAAAAAGAGACTAACTCTTGTGCTTGGAGAGTAACTTACACTGTTTTAGTTGTTTATTTATATTAGTTTATATAATTATTAGTGTTAAGAGTGCGTGAAAAAGAAAAATAAAAACATTGAAAATATAAAGAAAAAACATAAAACAATAATACATTCATACTAATTCAAATTTAATGTTGTTTTTACACGTGTTCAAAAAATGTCTTTAGTAATCTAAAGTTAATACTTTAAATTTATTTATTGATATATTATTTTTAATAGTTTTTAGTTCATTAGGAAGATTATTATAATTTTTTACACCTTTGAAGATAAAGTTATTTTGACCATGACTTGTGTGGAATTTAGGAATTTTAATATTATGTTGGTATCTGAGTGACTTATTTATCTCCAATTCTTTTATTTTTTCTTCTTTATAAATATACGTTAAATTATTTAGACCTTATTTGATTAGTGAAAGTATATATACATATTATTTGTTTTTGCTAGTGAGTCATCTAAACTGCCTAACTAGGGATTTCTTCCCCGTTCTAAGGCAGTAAATAATATATTTTTTATCCTAATTTTTGTCATGAATGTCATTTACTCAAATTACACGTTTTTACCCATTTCAAACATAAAGTTAAGACAGTACATATAAAATTATTAATAAATGAGATACACGTATTTACAGTATTATTACTAGAGCACACATACGAATATGTTTATGTGGGCCCTACTTCGATATTTAAAAACAAATAATAAATATACCACTAGTATATTCAGATCTGAACTTACGACCTTCTGCATCCATATCAATAATATTATATTTTTTAAATTTATCTTTCCCTCACTAAGCATCCAAAAATTACACATGATCCGAACGGGGGGACCAAACGACCCCAGTGCCTACTTGTATAATAGCGTCAGGGGAATAAAATGTTGGAAGTGTTTATGATCGTACAATAATTTATTAATGTTTTCGCGCACACATATTTTACTCATTCGTGTATTTTTTAATATTTTTTTTTACATGGGAGTTGCTTTATTATTTACCTTGCTTTAGGTTGATATTTCAAAAAGAGGATTTTTCTGTAATTAAATTAAATATCTTAAAATTTATCTAAACTATTGGGATCAGGAGGAATATATTAATTTGGGCTAATCAGGAACTTCTCAGCATTTGCTCAAGTGGAGAGGAAACCACTTAAAACTATATATATATGTATAATATACGTGTATTTTAAATTATTTCAAAAATAAAACTGTGTTATTAGTGTTAGACAATTTTAATTCTTTTACAAGAACACTACTACAGTTTCGGGAGAGCACTTCTCCCATCGACGGGTGATATAAAACTAATATAGTTTTACACTTATTTGCTTATAAATTTGTATGAACCACTTTAATTTTTTTAAATTACACTTCGACCGGTTTCGAGGTTACTACCTCATCGTCAGAAATTTAACTAACTTATAATTACACGCGTTGCTATTCATATAATAAAATATTGTATGAAAGAGACAGAAAATTGAAAGAAAGAGAGAGAAAGAAGATAAAATAAAACATAACGGTAATTATAAGTTAGTTAAATTCCTGACGATGAGGTAGTACCTCGAAACCGGTCGAAGTGTAATTTAAAAAAATTAAAGTGGTTTATACAAATTTATAAACAAATAAGTGTAAAATGTCATACCACAAAGTGAAAAATGTTTTTGATAACAATAATATAATATAGTTTTACTATAGTTTTACTATATTAGTTTTATATCACCCGTCGATGGGAGGAGTGCTCTCCCGAAACTGTAGTAGTGTGTTCTTGTAAAATAATAAAAAATGTGTAACACTTATAACGAAGTGTTATTTTCATAATAATTTTTAATTAAGTGTTACGAAGTGAATGCCGATTCAATTAAAAATATTACGTGTATTTTATTCATTTTTGTTAGTTTGCCGAATGCTTATGTACATAAAATGAAATTGACCCTTGTATTATTTACGTCTTTTTTTGTTTTAATATTTAAAAAAAAAAACAACTGTTTCAAATATTGATGTTTTTTGTTGATATTTCTTGATAAAACTCCATAGTCAAAGATTATGGTAAAATTATAAATAAACTTATCAATGAAAATTCTTGGTTAAGTTTTACATTTCTTTACTTTGATTGAATGCTCTAATTTTAAAAAATATTTTTAAAAAGTACAGGTAAACGTTGATTTACGCCCGATTTCCCCGATTCAGCCGACACCAGACAACAGTAGACGCCGCGATTCTGATAGTAGACACACTTTTACACGTTGTTTTATTCTATCACCGTGTACGCGAGCAGCCTATTGTGTGTGTAATTGTTCCAGAGTTAGTTTCCGTTTTGTTTTTAAGAAAAATAAAAATGTATGATTATATTTTTTATTTTATTATTATTAAAACTAAAAGAATATTCAAATATTTGTAGTTTATGCTATGATTCTGCCAGAAAGCAAAAAACAATCAAAGCAAATGAAATTGGATGCTTTTTTCAAAATGTGTGAGAATTTAATTTAGTACCGACTTTTAGTTTTACTTTTCATTATTTTGACCAACGAGCGCTTTCGTCTAAGTAGGCATCTTCAAGACTCTAGTCCATTTTTATTACAATCATTAACTAAGTTAATCTTTTTTGGCAAATATCTCAGTAATCCTTCAATGGAGATTTCTAAGTCTGCTCCTAAAACCCTCATATGTAATATTGAATAAACTAGGAAAATTACAAATAATAAAACAGAACTCGATGTCCTTTCGAGTTCTGTATTGGAACATCGTCAGGGAATCTTTAAAGCACCTATGACCAATGCCGCCTAAACCCAATATAAATCAGTATGTCAGGCCGCAGTATGTTGGTTTAAATATTTAAGAGAAATACGGGTTTCGCGGCCTCCCATTTGTTAGTTAGGACCGACAGGCGCCGTGGCGCAGTTGGTTAAGTTAGGGTTTCCTAAGACAGCGGTGCCCGTATCTTAACGGCCGTAGTGAACGGTGATGCGGTGGATAGCCGTCGTAACGGTGACTAGAGAGTGGTTTCCTAGGAAAACGGTATTGACAACGTTTATTAACACTGTTTTCCTAGAAAACCACTCTCTAGTCACCGTTACGACGGCTGTCCACCGCATCACCGTTCACAACGGCCGTTAAGATACGGACACCGCTGTCCTAGAAACCCTAGCTTTAGACGGCCAACTGTGAAACAGGCGTCGCGGGTTCGTTTCCCGCCAGTTACAAGAAAAAAATTACAAGAAATATTTTTTTTTTCAGTACGGTTTTTTATAATTTTTTAATTTGATATTAAACGAAGCAAAAAAACACTTTTTTCTGTAGCGCAATGATTTATAATTGATTTATTTTTTGAAAATAGTAATATTTGCATTTTTATGATTTACCTAAATATTTCATTTTGAGGGCCATTTTTAACGGGTTTTAAGTAACTCACTATAAGAAAATACGAATCAAGTTGGGGTAGAGTGGGATTCGAGCCACGGCCCTTTGAGCCGTGAGTCCGAGATATAAGCCATTGGACCACAAGCCGATTATAATTCATTTTGTATTTCTCCAATTACTCCGGGTGTGACTTCTCAAGTTCTCTTCCGCTTATTTTCGGTCAGTTCTGCTGATCGGCACGTTGACTTACAGTAAATCGGAAATCTTCCACAAAACTCTTATCATTGGTTAAAAGTTCGATTTTATTTAAATATTGTTTTTCACACATTTTCAAGAAACTTTGCCGTACAAACCGTGGCTGAACCAAATCATCTACTAGGCAACGCCTGAAAACAATTTTCCAATTTTTGTACTTCTTCTTTTACCGGGTTGTTAATTCTACAACGTTTTGAGTATGTCCAAATGCTTGCAGACTGGCTGGATTTCCTCTCTAGGTAGTATTTGTTTGGAATTTTTTTTTCAGGCGTAACCGGATGAATCCCACCCTCATTATAAAAGTTTCAGCTCTTTTAATTCACAAAAATCAACAGATGGAAGAGTTTAGGAAATGTGGATGTTCAAACATAGGCAGAATGGTGAATGTTACACGGTGTGTCTGAAGTTGCCACCAAAACCAGCCAATAACAGGTCATTAGCCCTGTTAATGCCCAGACTTCCATATTCCCTTCTCAAAAGTGTTTTCCCTCTCTGTTGCAACAAATTTTAAAATGAATAACCCCCTAGAGAGGATATCCAGCCAGTCTGCAAGCATTTGGACATACTTAAAACATTGTTGCTGATTATTATTTACCTGCTCCAGGGTTACCCTCATCCCGGTTCACAACACGCAACAAACGCGACTTTATGGTGCCCGGTGTAACTCGGTAAAGTTAACTCTTGTGTGGCCGTGGTGTAACACAAATCTACATACAATACAAGACTTTATACTATCGTCGCTTTAGTTCGATTTTGTCCAACAGACCATTTTTAACGAAGTTGAGTAAAGTGTACAGAAGTTCTGAAAAAGCCTTTATTTATAAAATTAAAATGGATTTTTTTTTTTTTTTAATTGTTAAAGGTGTTTTAACGAATTTTGCTTTAAGTTGTGGTCATTATTTATGCCCTTAAAAAACTTTAAAGCTCTATTTCTGCAGATTTGTGTTTTGGTCTGTTGGAGAAAAACGAACTAAAGCGACGATATCTCTCTTATTTATTTAAATGATGAAACATATTTTTTGTAAACTTCAAATGGACATTTTTACATCGAACTTGGGTTATAAAAGTCGAATTAATTACGCTGGATACAAAAAAATATTTATACTTACTTCGCGAAAACTAATTGTAAAAATAAAAGTGATGTCAATACCACAATAAATCTGTTTTACGGTATAAGAAAGAGCACGAAAATAGAACTTTCAACAAAGAAAACACCGACGCTGTTCTGTGGCCGGTGTTTGTGCAAAAGTGACAAAAACAAAAGAATAAATTCGTTCAATCAGTCGGTTATTGTAGTACTTAAAATACATCTTGATTCAAATGATAGCTGCCAAATTAATGTCACTAATGATGGGAAATGACTGATCACTGATCGTGTACCGACCAAATCGATTTTATCAGTTTTTTCATGCAAACATGAAACTCTGTTTCCGAAAACTGATATAAAAACGCAAAAAGAAGCCTATTATAGTGGGTTGAAGACAATTATTAACTAAAAAATAAGACATTATTTACTTTTTTTCATGAACAACAACAAATTAATTATTTTTTATGAGATCGATTTACATTGATCAATTTGTCCCATCTCTAACATTTTTGCAAAATGGCGTATACTTGGTAATAATTAGGTTTATTTGAGTTTTTTGTTGTTGTTTTAAAACTGATTTCATATAATTATGTTGATCGTATTAAAAAAAAAATGAACACGCCAGATACAAATGATTTTTCGTGTGTCAATATAAATCACTCCTTAGATACTACAAAGTTATGTCGTCACTTTTACTGACAATTGTCATTCTAATCAAGCTATATTTTAAGGTTTATAGTAGAAAGCGGGAGTTCACGCTAGTTACATGACCGACATATTAATGAATTTTAATTTATTTTGCTATGACAAGCCTAAATTATGGCATGATTTTCATAAATTATGGAAAAGGAATTATTCAACGACACGTATCTAAGTTTTTTTTCTTCAAATCTCTGAACGTCAGAATATTCTGTCTGTTGCTTGAGGTAACACAATATTACATGACCGCGTGCAAAGGAGTTTTGTAGCACAGCCTTTTGAGAGTTAAACAAGCAGAAACGCGGAGATGTATCTTGAAAACAAAGACACCTACTCAATTATAAACAGCTTTGATATATTATTACATCAGCAATAAATGTAATGAAGTTAATCGAGATAACGTTGAATCAACTACCTGGCAAAAGCAGAAGTATAAAAATTGGAAAATGGTTTTCAGGCGTTGCCTAGTAGGTGAATTGGTTCAGCCGGATTAATCTCACCCACGTGAAAAAGCTTTCGGCTCTTTTATTTATTTATTCATATTTTCGCTTACAAACAATAATTAATAACAAAAATAATGTGACCTCACTGGGGTTTCCCGTGCCGAGGACACTTAACAATTTAATTTTTTGAAATTACATTTGAGAATAAACAAAGAAGACTAACCTAAAAAACAAACATAATTAACAAATATTCAGACAATTTTTAAAACAAGGTATTTATGTACATCTATATTATACTTCGCAAAAGTCAACAAATGGAGGAGTTGAGGAAATGTTGATGTTAAAACATAGGCAGAATGGTAAATGTTACACGGTGTGCGAAGTTGCCGCCTAAACCAGCCAATGACAGGTCATAAACCTTGTAAATGCCTATACTTCCATATTCTCTTCTCAAATACGTTTTCCTTCTCTGTTGCTACAAATTTACATAAGAGATAACGTATCGCTACTTTTGTGAAAACCATCTCAATGGCGAAGTACAGTAAATAAATAAATACCCCAATACGTCTTGCAGCTACAGAGCGCATGGACAGTTGAGATATTTGTATGTTTCCAAATGCGATCAATTTCAATAACAGATGGTAGCTAAATTACAGCACGTCTTGAAGCTCCAGAGCGCATGGGCGACAAGAAATATGGTCCTCATTCAGGTTATTTTGAAAATTTACTCAGTTGATATATTTTTTTTCATTATGTGGTTTGTTATAAGTTTGATATAATATAGTGTCAACATAAGTTGAGTCTGTTTTTTAAATTTAAAAATGATCGCCGAAAGTAAAAAAAAAAGGTAACGGTTACACGTCATTTGAACTAAATTTTTCTACTATACAAGAATTTCTTGCTTTTCATCATCATCATTCCTTTTCCACACCCAATGGTGCATAGGGCACTGCATTGGTACACCAATCGCAGCGTGTCTTGATCGTTTTCGTTTGTTTGTTTGATTTAATCGATGATTTCATTCATGTTACAAATATTTCGAATAATAAATTTATTATATGATTATGATCGCCATTTAAAAAAAATAATTAATAGCAACGTTTACTAAAGTCTGCTTTTCTTTCTTAACCTTCCGTTAAAATACAAAATTTAGGTATTGAAAATGAACTTTTAAAATTTATATAAATATCAGGGAAATACTTTTTTCAGAGCCTACGCATTTACAGAGCTTAAGCACTGTCATTGTTTGGTTCAAATCATCACTTTTTAAATGCGTTTTTTCCTAAAATAATATTTTTTTCCTTTATTGAATTTTTTTTTGTTTTGTTTCATAAATAAATAAATTTAGAATTATTGTAATATAAACCGCTGACTCTTTTTACAATGTTTCAAAAATGACGGTACAATTTTATTTTTTTAGATTAAATGTAAACGCAGTGTCGTTTCTCTTCATACAGACGTATTCTCGTATTTTCTCCCTGGATTATGGCACTATATTATTATATTTTTTTAACTCTTGTGTGGCTGTGATGTCACACTAGTCGACATAGGACACAAGACTTGATATATCTCTCTTATTTTTAAAAATGATGAATTCGTATTTTTTGTAATCTTCAAATGGACATTTTCACACCGGATTTGGAAAGTGAATTTTGTACAACTATGCTGGATGTTAATACAAAAAAATATTTATCCTCGCTACGCGAAAAAAAAATGTCCGCTAATTCACAAACCCATATGTATAAGAAAGAGCACGAAAATAGAACTCATCACAAGGAAGACAGAAACGCTGTTCTATGGCAGGTGTTAGTGTGAAAGAGACAAAAACAAAAGTAAGCAAAGTGTAAAATAGATTCAGATTTCAGCCGGTTGATAACAGTGATGGGAAACGCACGCACGTAATCTGAGCGGCGTATTTTTGATTTTTAATTTATTTTACTATAACAGGGCTAAATTTTATGTTTATTTGCACAAAAGATGGAAAAGGGATTATTAAACAGTATGTCTCCATGTTTTTTTTTTTTCAATTTTTGAACTTTAAATTATTCCGTCTTTTACGAGTGGTAACACGATGTTACATCACCGCGCGCAAAGGGATTATTTATCACAGTCTTTTAAGAGTTAAAGTAGTTTATTGCATATTTTCTGAAAAAAAATTCCCAACTTCATAGGACAAGAAATGAGGAAACTCTTTTTTATTTTTTATCGTTTACGGTAAGCAAACCGGATATCCTTCACAGTTTATCATTGGTTGATTCAAATAAACCAGTGCCATCGTTCAAAGTATTGCGTTTATATTATTTTTTTCGTACATTTCCAAAAAATTTTACCGTTCGATTGAATGCTGTAATTTTTAAAAATATTTTTTAAAAGTACAGGTAAACGTTGATTTACGCCGATTTACAATCGATTACGCCGGTTGGAGCTGGCGTGGGGTTTCCCGATTCAGCCGACACCAGACAACAGTAGACGCCGCGATTCTAATAGCAGACACACTTTTACACGTTGTTTTATTCTATCACCGTGTACGCGAGCAGCCTATTGTGTGTGTAATTGTTCCAGAGTTTGTTTTCGTTTTGTTTTAAAGAAAATCAAAAATGTATGATTATATTTTTTATTTTATTATTATTAAAACTAAAAGAATATTCAAATATTTGTAGTTTATGCTATGATTCTGCCAGAAAGCAAAAAACAATCAAAGCAAATGAAATTGGTTGCTTTTTTCAAAATGTGTGAGAATTTAATTTAGTACCGACGAAGCCTCAAAATAGAGGCTTGTCAGCAGATGGGATAGAGAGGATTTGGAAAAAAACCTTTTTTGGATTTTTTTCTTGCAACTGGCGTGAATCGAACCCGCAACGCCAGTTTCACAGTTGGCCGTCTAACCAACGGCGCCTGTGGTGAGTTAGTATTTAGTTTGTCGGCCTCGTGGTGTAATGGTCAGCGCATTTGCCTACCATGCGTGGACATGGTTGATATGAAATATTTATTTAAAAAGGGTGTTTTCACACAAGAATATTTCATAGTCCCAGAACTGGTACCTGAAGCGTACGACTGATCATTTTACCTTGTTAAAAATGATCAAGATTCGCTGCGATTGGTGTACCGATGCACCGTTAAGTGCGGAAAGGGAATGATAAAAATGATGATAAAAAAAAAACAAGGGATTATTATTTATTTTATAAACGAATTTAATTTGTATTTATTAAATACAGTTATAATTTATTTTGAATATATCATATATAGGATATATAACGGAGACTAGAGGCTTTTGAGATGTGGTCCTATAGAAGACTACTAGGAATCTCCTGGAGAGACCACATTACAAATGAGGAGGTTCTCAAAAGAATCGAAGGTGGAAGACACCTGCTCAGGACCTTGTCCGAAAGGCGAGCGAGATGGATCGGCCATGTAATACGTCAAGAAGGCCTCCTGCACGTCATATTGGAGGGGATGACCGAGGGGACAAATTCTAGGGGACGCCCACACCGAGGGTACCTGGAGGACCTATTAGAGGACGTGCGCTGCTCATCATAAGCTGACTTTAAAAGAGCCGCACAAGACAGGGAGGAATGAAGGAGAAGAATGAATGTAATTGCTGCCAGCCAATCCCAGGATTGAGACCAGAGAAGAAAGAAGGATATGTATTAAATAAATATGATAGATGTTTCTTAGACATTTTACACCGATTTTTTACGCCGGTGTCTCTCGGAATGGAACCCCAGCGTAAAACGACGTTTACCTGTATATTGTTAAGGGCACATCACCCGCTCGTGGGAAAAAAAATTTCGTCAAAATGGTTCCAGACTACTAACGCATACAATAGCAATTTTTAAACACCCACTGTTTTACTTTGCACCAAGGGTCACATAAATTCTTACTTGGCGAATTGATTATTTCCAACTCAGAATGAAATTGGATTACCCTGATCATTTAAATACTTATACCTTAGAGACTTAAATTATATGCTCGTTCTTTATCGAGTTTTCACATTTAATTACAAAAAAACGTACATATTTTTCAAAATAAAATCATACAAAGATTCAGTTAAAAATGGACTCGTTTTCAATTTTCCTATTATTACATCCTATTTATATTTAAGAACACAGACATTTTTAAGCAACAGAGCATTTTTCATTTTAATGCGTAATTAATTGGCGGCCTCCGTGGTGTAGTGGTCAAGACGCTTGACTCACAGACGGAAGGTTCCGGGTTCGATTCCCGGTGAGAACACAAAAATTAAATGTGATTTTTCTCAAGCCTGGGTGTTCTGTGATGTAATTCACCGCTGTAATTGGGCCTTCGGGCCTGTTGTGGTGCAAAAATAAAAATAAAATAAAAAAATAAAATAAAATTTACATGAATTATTTTACGATATACTTACACAGGTATATATAGATAATTACGGTCACCAATTCCAAGAAAACACACAACAATAGAGATAGATGTATTTATGTATTCAATTAACACTTTTGCGTGAACGAAACAAAAATATGAAAACATCGCTTTATTTAGAACTATTTAATCATAATAATGTTTAAAAAAATATATCGTTTACAGGGGATTTTTTTATACAATGAAATAAAAGAAAACACATATTTGATAAACCTGTATAACTATCATTCATGCAAAAGTAACGGAAGGCTTAAGCTAGGGTTTCCTAGGACAGCGGTGACCGTATCTTAGCGGCCGTAGTGAACGGTGATGCAGTGGACAGCCGTCGTTACGGTGACTAGAGAGTGGTTTCCCAGGAAAACGGCGTTGATAACATTTAACAACACCGTTTTCCTAAGGCTGTCCACCGCATCGCCGTTCACTACGGCCGTTAAGATACGGTCACCGCTGTCCTAGGAAACCCTAGCTTAATTCTGTCACAATTTCGTTTCGTAAGTTCGTTCGTTCGTCATATATCCATCTCGCTCTAACGCAATAAAAATAGTATTTCGCTCTCGTCCTCTCGAACGATACAAATAATGGCCTGAGGCAGCTTAATTGGTTGTATTTATTTAAATTTTATTTAGTGTTATATTATATACAAAAAAATACACATTTATACAAATTTGCTTTGACTGACTGACTAATCTAACTAGGGTTATTTACCTCGTTGTAAAACAGACAAAAAATATCCACAAAAAATAACAGTCCCTAATCAATACACAAAAAAAGTTTAATAAATAAAGTAGACATGGTGACAATATGGTGTTATTGGCACGAGTAACCCCAGTAAGGTCACATAATTTTTATTATTAATCTTTGTTTGTAATGGAAAATAAATAAATAACTATTTTTGAAAAACGCAAAAATATCATTCTGATGATATATTTTTTTTAATTTAAAAAATCTTTTCAGTTTTGGGGAGCGGAAATCGGAAATATGAGACTTCAATTTTGTCGATTTTAAAAGGCATAATCAGCCTGACGTGCAATTGTCTTTTTCGCACAGTATAGGGGAGGCATCTGCTTTTATATATATTTTACTTTTTGTACATAATTTTATTTGTACATTGGCGGGCTTATTGCCAAATGGCAATTTCTTCCAAACAACCAATAAAATAAAAGTTTTATTTTTATAATTCAAGTTACAGAGCATATTCAATAGAAAAAAAGATTAAAAAGCTAAAGATACATAAAAATAGAAATAAACGTAATAAATTACCTTTAATCAAAACTATTACTCAATTGGAAAAGGAAAAAAGAGGAAAGAGGAAAGGAGGAGAGATTAAGGAAGAGAAAGGAGATGTTTCTTCAGACGTGATTTAAACAAAGATTTAACAGAGATAATGTAGTAACATCTTTGATGGTGGATGGGAGATGATTCCACAGTCGAGCCGCATGGACACTATATGAATTAGAGAAGAAAGAGGAATTGTGGATGGATATTAAGAGACTGCCTTGAGAATTAGAACGAAGAGGTAAACCATGAACTGATAAGCGTTGAAATTTTTCACGCAGGTATATAGGAGCGTTAGGACTATGAAGTACATTGAACAGAAGTGAGAGGGATTGATAGTCTCTTCGCTGTCTAATGTTGAGCCATTTCAGTTGCCTACAATAATCAGAAATGTAACAAAAATGTATCTTATGCATGTATTCTGAAGTCGTTTAAGTTTATCGAGTTGCTCACAGCTTAAATCAGTCATGGAAACATCAGCGTAATCTAGAATGGGTAGTAGTAATGCTTGTACAAGGGTGCATTTAGTATTAATGGGTAAGAATTTTTGCAACCTTCTAAGTGAGTGTAGACTGAAAAATATTTTGCGGCTTAATTCATTAGTATGAGCTCGCCAGCAGAGATGTTCATCCATTTGTACTCCTAGATTTTTTACGGATTTCCTGTATTGAATATTGGTACCATTGACAGTAAGAGGATTAAGTGAAGGTATGTCTAGCTTACTAAGCAATCTTTGACTACCCGCAAACATAATTTGTGTTTCAGATGGGTTTTTTAGTGAACCATACTCTTTTGTCCATGTTGACACGCAATTTAGTGTATTAGACATCGATTCTATTGC
This sequence comes from Micrasema longulum, assembly GCF_059751315.1. Taxonomy (NCBI): domain Eukaryota; kingdom Metazoa; phylum Arthropoda; class Insecta; order Trichoptera; family Brachycentridae; genus Micrasema; species Micrasema longulum. The sequence continues at coordinate 172,405 of NW_028278155.1, read as the reverse complement.
TTCGCTGGTGTTTTCAGGTCTGCAATGAAGATATAGTTGTAAATTAGATATAATTCAAATAGATCAAGTCAAAGAAGGAATCGTGTGCTAGAAATACCACATTGTAAAACGAGGCTCGCATAGAGACATGCATATTTTATAGGCTCAAATTTTTTAAATTATTTTTTGCTGATAATATTTTATTGATTCCAAACATTCAACATTTGCCTTGTTTTAAAAAACATGCACTATCCTGGAATCAAACTAAAGACATGAACTCTTTTTTTCTATGATTTATTTTGCTGCCCTTTAATAATAAGGAATATTTTTGCGTTTTTTTAAAAATATTTTTTCTTTCTTATGTTTTACAAAAATATTATAATTGTCCATTATTTACTATAGGAGCAAAAACTCATTAACATTTTTTTGTATACCCACGAACAGGCCATGCCCTTGTGGGATTTTTTGTTTACTGTTTTTCTATTAATATGTATTTCAATGATATGTAATTATGCTTTATTTTTTTAATTCTCTGTTTTATTATTATGTTTATTGTAAAAAAACAAAAAAATAATAATAATAAAAAAGAAAGTCAAATAAAAAAATCATCTGCATAAAGACCCCGTCCCCGGCACTTACCCTCCTTTCAACGTGTTTCTCAGTCTTTCCGTCCCTAGAAAACATATTAAATAAATAACGGGAGCAATATAATGAGTTTGAACAAGCTGTGCGTGTTCAATTATTTCAGATGCTACTTATCAAACATAATACATATCTCATTCGAGAAAAGTCAGATTCATTTTCTCGTTTTCTTGATAAAGGTTGAGCTGTTAGCAATTAAAAGTGTATCATTTTACTCAATTGAGTAAAGTGCCCCAAAACACCCTTCTTGTTTTCCTGTTCCCCTAATAGATTTCTTTCGTTAATATTTTGAATGTGATCAAATCTATAAACATTGGTAGAAGGCATATTTGAATGTCGATTACTTAAAGATTTCTATCTAGAGACTGATATTTCAACAGAGACGGATTTTTTTTCTAATTTATTTTATTTCATTACGAATAAAAACAAATGTACAGGTTGAAATGGAGAAATATCATGTTTTATTATATTTTTTTTAAATTAATAATGCATTTTGAAATAGTTGGCCTCGTGGTATAGTGGCAGCGCGTTTACCTACCATACAAGAGGTCTTGGGTTCGATTCCCGCCATGGTTGACATGAAAATATATTTTTTTTATTATTTTACAATAAACATAAGTGATAAAAAGGAGTATTAAAAAAATGATGCATAATTATATAGCAATAAAATACACATTAATAGAAAAAATAGTAAACAAAATCCCATAAAGGCATGGCCTGTTCGTGGATATACAAGAAAATGTCAATGAATTTTTGCTCCTATAATAAATAATGGACAGTTATAAATGTGGTTTTGTTTTTTTATAGTAATTAAAAAAGGAAAAAAAAAATTATAAAAAAAAAACATAAAAATATTCCTTATTATTAAAGGGCAACAAAATAATCATAGAAAATTAAAAAAATAATTTTCACACTAGAATTTTTCATGGCCCCTAGACTGGTACCTGAGGCGTAATACTGATCATCTCACCTTTATGTTACAAAAATTATGAAGATATGTTGCGATCGGTGTACCAATGCAGTACCCTATACACCATTAGGTGCGGAAAGGGAATTATGATTATAAAAAATTTAATTATTTTATTTATTAAACACTTTATACAGGTGTTGTATAAACCCCGTCACATCAGAAACCATAACGATCAGTATGGGCAAGAGGACATATTAGCACATATTTTTTTTTATTTAGAACGAAGAAATTTTTTTAAAATTAAATATTCGAAAAAACAAATGGTTGCTTACTTCTGTAGGGGAGAAGCGAGGGGGGCGCGACCGCGCTGTTGACGGTGTATCAGACTCCCCCCTTTCCCTCCTAGTTTCTCCCCTGCAGAAGTAAGCTACCATTTGTTTTTTTGAATATTTTGTTTTTGTCAATTTTATTTGTTTAAATTTATTTTAATGTGCCAATATATTTTCTTGTTCATACTGATCATCGTGATTTCGGATGTGAAAGGGTTTACAGAACGCCCAGTATACATATAAGGGCGGGCATATTGCCCTAAAGATTTTTTTTCCTACCTACCCAAACCCGTTCAGTTCGAGAAAATTACAAGAGTATGGACATATTCTGGGTAATACCAAATCTTATAATTAATCCTATAATACAGAATCTTATAATTTAAAACAAAAAATATCTAAAAATCTACACTAATCTATGAAGTGAGAAGAGGGGATGGGAAGGTAAGAAGGAGGAGAAAAAAACAACTCAAATATTCAGATAGTTTTTTAAGGCTTTTCTAATGTGAAAAATCTCAATATTATTTAGTCTTTTCTTAATATTTTAACTACTATTACTACTACTACTACCATCACGCCATTTCCCCGTAGGGATAGACAGAGAGAATAGACCGCCACACACGTCTATCCTGGCATACATTCCTAGCTTCTTCCACATTCATACGTCTTGTCATACATGCCTTTCGGTTCTATCTGCTTTTGACATGACCAGACTTAAGATTTTGGTTTATCTGATCATGCCACGTCTTCCTCGGTCGTCCTCGTCTCTCGCTGCCGTTCATTTTCGCCATATATACTTGTTTCACCATTCTTTCGTCGTCCATTCGTTCTATGTGACCAAACCATCTCAGAGACCCTTTCTTAATCTTATCAATTATACTTGACTCAGATTTACACTCTCGCCTGATTTCATCATTCGTAACCCTGTAATACATTGATTTCCCACACATTTGTCTAAGAGATCATTTCAACCGCGTTCTCTCGGCTTTCATCCTTTCTCTGGCAGTTCCATGTTTCACTATTTTAATGTAATTTTTTCCGCTTTTATCCTTATCACAATCGTGATTTGAAGTTATAAGATGATTAGCAAACTCGGAAAAATTATTATTATTTATACATTTCATGTCCTTTTCCAAAATAATATTCTCTTAATTTTATTTTATTTTATTTCATTCGAAAGCCAACAGACATTTATACATTTATAAGAATCAATTATACCATAAATTCATATCATAAAGTCCAATTAGAGGCTTCCACATAATATTGTTATTGTAAATGTTGTCACATAAAAATTATACATAACATAAAATAACTAATCATACAAAACTTATAATATTACTAGAAATGTCAATGAATATTGGTCACACAGTTGCACATTACAATAAATAATACAACTATAGTTGACCATACAGTGTTCATTTATTATGTGCCTACATACAGAACTGCACATCACCTGCATAATGTAGGCTGCGGATTCAAGGCGCAACATCATAACTTGAATTATTTTTGGAAATTTCACTTTTAAAGGAAGTTAAAGATATGTTATTAATATCAATACAATTTAATTTCTGATAACACATGGCAGGTTCTATTTACAAATGAATTTTGAAAAGATTTAGTTTTACATTTAGAAATTTTAAAATAATAAATAATCAAATAAGGTTTTAGTACAGCCCTCTTTTTTATTTGAAAATTAACCAATCAGGTAACCCCACCTCGACCCTCCTCCCGCGCAACAAAAATCGTGACGCTTATTTACGATATTTTTTTTATATTTTTTATTTTTGGCTTAGTTTGATTAGTCTTTTAACAAATATTTTTTTTTTTTTAAACCACTGAACCTCCTGATTTATGTAATTAAAAAATCATGATACATGTACTTTGATCCGTGTCCATTTAGATTCTACAATGTAAGGTTAAATCCCTATACTTTTAATGTTTGTTTCGTGTCCATAATTATCCACATAATGTTTTAATATTAATTTTAAGGTTACGCCGTTCTCAGTAATTAATGATCATATAAATACATATTAAGGCTACAAAAATATACTAACGACAGTTTTAATAAACAAAATTTGTACAATTCACCCGGTAAAAAAATAATGAGAAAATACAGCGCTCGTTCTGTGTTTGACAATGCGGTATAAATGGAGGCTCATTTTACAAGGCTTTAAAATAACAACAGTTTGAAATAGAGCAATATCTCAATCTGTCTTCATTTGAGAAACGTTAAACGTAGATGGACCTCATATGCATTTTCAGTCAGCGTTTCCCAACCTTTTAATAATGTTTGATAATTTATACAGCGCCTTTTTGTGAAAATCACCTCAAAGGCGCTGTAAAATAAATAAATATCCCAAAACGTCTTCCAGCTACAGAGCGCATGGACGGTTGGGATTCTAGTTCCTCGTCTCCAATTATGATATATTACAATTATGATATATGTGAGCTAGATAACAGCACGTCTTGCAGCTACAGAGCGCATGGACAATAAGAAATCTAGCCCCTTTTTACATTTTTATTTTTAAAATTTTTATTTCACAATGAAGTTTAGAGATAAAGTGATATTTTAAAAATGAAATAAAAAGCAAATTCATAAAATTGGAAGTTAGATAACAACAAGTCTTGCAGCTACTGAGCGCATGGACGGTTGAAAATCTAGACCTCACTTCATTATAAATTATTATGAAAATAAAACTTTGTTATCAGTGTTACACAATTTGTGTAACACTGATAACAAAGTTTTATTTTCATAATAATTTATAATGAAGTGTTACGAAGTGAATGCCGATTCAATTAAAAATATCCCATTTAGTAAATTTAGATATTTGATAGTTGATAACATTTACATAATATGATAAAAATAATATGATAGTTAACATCACAAAAAGTCTTGCAGCTACAAAACGCATCGACAAATGTAATTTCAACAACATAATAATAATTTTAAAAAACGCAATAATAATACATTGAGCAAAGAACTTTTACCACGCGTGTCTCCCCTAACTTTCTCCTTAAATCACCACACTTATCCTCTCGTCATAATTCTCAATAGGGAAATATCACATACTACGAATACCTATAAAAACCGGGTTGTGGTCCTATGGCTAGTGTCTCGGACTCACGGACCAAAGGTCCGTGGTTCGAATCCCACTCTACCCCAACTTGATTCCCATTTTCTAATAGTGAGTTATTTACAACTCGTTGAAAATGACCCTCAAAATGAAATATTTGGGTAAATCATAAGAACGCGAATATTTGTTTTCCTTTAAAAAAATAATATATATATATGAAATGGATTGAGAATAGTTAATTGTATTTTCAAAATCAATATGGATATTGTGGAGAAATGTTCTCATATTTAAATTAAAAATAGAAATTTCAAAAAATGCGTCGCAATAAAAACGCGACATGTTTGCCCTTGATGGTTGTGACTTCAAGATTCGTGATAATTTTCTAAACAAATGTTAATGGTCGAGAACAAATAAACGTGAATCGTGACGTATTAGGGTCGTGGCCAATTGAATGGCCGTTTTTGCTAATTTCATAGATGGTTGAAAAACGAATTACCATACAAATGCGGGGCGAGAAATAGCGGAGGGTGAAGCCCTAGGGCTTCTTAGATATTATTTCGTGAAGTGGACTGTATTTTTTTTTTAAAAATAAATAAGTATCCTCGATATGCGGTATGCAGTGTCAAATGAGATGGAGTAGGAATGGACGCCACTAACCTTGTCTTCGCTCTCGATGGGCGTGCTGAGGTCAGACTGGTCTCTTGCGAGGGGCACCAATACTAGAACATACCCACTGAAACAAAGTCAATGAGGCAGCACACGTTCAACAAAATAAACGCGTGACGTTCGACACAAGGTCTTAATAAGGCGGATGGAAAAATATGTGTGTGTGCTGGTGGTTGCCAATTCAACAAATATGGCGGCGATCTTTACTAAATAAAAGATCTTGATATTAGTGGACTGTATACAATTTATTTTAAAGCTCAGTGCACTCCGTGACGACCGAAGACTTCGAGAAAAAACGAAATAGAGAGAAATTATAGCCCTTGTGCTGTCTTTATATACTATGCTATCAGTACCCACCGGAGTAACAATACTCTGGTGTGGCACGCACCAAAATCAGTAAGAATTTAAATAAAGAACTATTAAACAAAAAACTTAACTGCGGATGATCGAAGGAAACTGGTGGGAAGTGAACAGCGGTTGTGGTTACAAAGGATGTAGAAGTTGTGACAATATTTGAACAATGCATACCCACATAATTTGCAACCAATACACCTTTATTACTTTTAAAATGTTTTTAAAAAAGTGATATTTCCTTTTTATAAGTAAATTAAACCAACGATTACAATAATGATGGGCGTGTTTATTTTTAATCAAATAACAGGTAAATAAACAATTAATGTTATTAAATATTTGTATTTAACCTCACACCGGCTTTTTATGCCTATCAATTTCGAGACGTACCCGTCTCTTTGTCAGGACACTCCCTACAACAACATGCATATATTAAAATACACTTTCACCTTTACCGTAGTTTCATAATATTTACGAAAAAATACATTAATTACATGTAGAGTTAAAGGGAATGCAAACACCACCATGTCCAATCATGCACTAAAATAAGTTTATAATATTTTTATGACAGAATGTCTAGAATGTGCAGATTAGTTAATTTGTCACACAATTTGGAATTTTTGGGATAGATCTTTTGGCTTTTTGTAGATCTCTTCACCACTAACACAGTGTAAGATGAAGTTAGATTGGCAAGGGTAAGCTCGAATTCTTAAAAGTTAATCGTGTTTATGGATAATTTTTTTTTAAAGATCTGTACAATAGATGACTTTTTTAAATGTCACCATTGAAGAAAATGAGTGAATTACACGCATTTGGCAAACATGGCATTTTATAATATATATAAACGACATCACAAATATAATAAAACACTGCAAACTGCAATTATTTGCCGATGATACATTAATCTATATAGCGGGAGAAAATTATACAGAGACTTTACAAAAATTAAACGAGGACTTAAACAGAATATCTGAGTGGCTCAAAATTAATAAACTTCAGCTTAATGTTGGAAAAACAAAATACATGGAGTTAGGAAGGAAAAAGCCAAACCCAAGGATGAATGTACTTATTGATAATGAAACCATAGAAAAGGTTAATGAAATGAAATATTTGGGGATAATACTTGATTCAAAATTGACATTAAATGCAAATTTTGAACACGTTAATAAAAAAATATCAAAAAAAATATTTTTCCGTAGTAGATTGAGAAATAAATTAAATAAAGATACTGCAGAACTAATTTACAATACAATCATTCATCCACATATAGATTACTGCTCAACAATATTATTTTTAGCAAACGAAGGAAATTTAAATAAACTAGAAATTTTACAAAATAAAGCGATGAGAATAGTTCTTAAGAAAAATAAATATAGCAATGTAAAAAAAATGAGAGATGAACTAAAATGGTTATCTGTAAGAAGGAGACTTAAATTTAATATGTTGATATTTATACATAAATTTTTTCACGATAAATTACCAAAATATTTTAAGGATAAAGTTGTCTTAAACAAAAATTGTCATGAATATGCTACTAGACAAAAGGATAAAATAAGACTACCATTATTGAAAAGAGCTGAGTCGCAAAATTGTTTGATGTATAAGGGTTTAAAAATGTATGATGAGATGCCTGAATGTATGAAGAATGAAAAGTGTCTGAAAAAATAAAAAAATAAATGTATAAGTTACTGTAAGGAAATGTAAATATATATAGATGATGTAAATGTACATAATAGTTTATATTAGTTTTGATATAAGCTAACTTAAGAAATAAATAAAAAAATTTAAAAAATATGTATGTGCAAATACGTATTTACGCAAAATTTCTACTCGTATCTATATTTTTATATTATCGGAAAAATACATTGAAATGCTTTAGTCAGAAATGTCAGAGGTTTTGTTTTTCTTCTTCAGATGCCTCTATTTTCACACGTAGCCAGGATGCGAACCACACGCTTAATGAGCAAACAAAATAAACGAATGTCTTACTAAAAATAAGACTAATAAAAATATGCGGTGGCAGAGCGATTCAATTTATTAATTTATAAACAAACAGTATGTACAGAAATATTGCCAACTTTTTTGTATATTAGTGTAGGTTACTCATGCATACTGCATACACCAAAACAGTTGTGCACTTTAGTGTAATCTTGAGACAGTAATCTAAATTATGTTAAATATAACAAATGTAAAAGATAAGAGATCAAAAATACTTATATTATAATGAAATTAATTAAATGTCTGCTTCTCTCAATATTTCTTTGATTTTTTACTTAAATTTACATACATTGTCATAAAAAATATCAGCCTCGGTAAATATATTGTTAAATTGGTCGCATGTTCTAGGTATTGTAAATTGTTTTAAATAGTTTGTTGACGCGTTTTCTGTGTAAAACAGAAGATTTTGTCTTGTCGGTCTAGATGGCACACGGAATGGAAGTCTTTCCAGAGATAAGGGGAATTAATTTTATTATTTATTAATTTAAATAAAAATATCTGGTCTAACATTATTCTTCGATTTTGGAGAGTTTAGAAATATTTATGTAAAAGGGTGTTTTCATAGTCCATGGACTGGTACCTGAAGCGTGAGACTGGTCATCTTTCTTTCATGTGACAATTTTTTTTATCAAGATACGCTGCAATTGGTGTACCGATGCAGTGCCCTATACACCATTAGGTGCGGAAAGGGAATGATGAAATTATACGAAAGCGAAAATTTATTTTTAAATGTTATTAAATATTTTTATATAATCGCTTACCGACTTTTATATGCCCACCGGTTTCAAAACGTCTTCGTCAGGACACCAATTAAATTAACACGCGAAACATATGCATGTTATTTCATTTAAATTATTTATTGACAATTCTTGATGGAATTCCATTGTAATGTTGTAATAACTTATATTTACAGATAAGTTATTGATTTAAAAAATACTTGATACACTTCCACTTATTTATTTTGACCAATTAGCGCTTTCACCCTCTAATGGGCATCTTCAGACTGGTGAAAGCGCTAATTGGTCAAAAAAGTCTTTTTTAAATTAATAACTTATATGTAAATATAAGTTATTACATAATATGCATGTTAGTTTAAATGATGTCCTAACGAAGAGATGGGTACTTTTCGAAACTGGTGAACATCCAGTCGGTAAATGGTGATATGGAACAACAACAACAAACCATCACGTCGTTTCTCCGTAAGGATAGGCAGAGAGGATAGAACGCCACATCTTTGCATACCGATCTCGCTTCCTCTACATTTATACATCTTATCATGCACGCGCGCCGATTATTCCGAATTTTGACATGTCCATCTTCAAGTATTTGTTGGATTTGGTCATGCCATGTCTTTCTCAATCTTCCTTTATTTCTGCATCCATCAACAATCGCATTGTAAATATTCTTAGCCGTTCTTTCGCTGTCCATTCGCTCTACATGTCCAAACCAGCGCAGAGCTCCTTTCTTGATTTTGTCGATAATGCTTATCGCAGCCTTGCATAATATACGAATGTCAACATTGTGATATGAAAATATTTAATAACGTTTAGTTAAATGTTTGACCACGAAAAATATTAATAATATTTTTTTCAATTAAAAAAAACACGATACCAAAAACAATTTCATAATAATTCTTCCCGATTCACATTTCGCAAGTCTATTGAAATTACTTTTTTGAAAAACAACACATTTTTTGTGGTAGCGTATTTTCACAAAATGGACGCGAAAACAAGTAATTCGATATTAAAACAAAGTAAACCGCAAAAGGAAATAACTTTGTTGGTATTTTCAAAAATAAATTGAAAAAAAATAATAATCTGTTCTCACTAACGAAATATTTTCAATACATTTTTTTTCTATTGTTTTACCAGTGAAAATGTAATTAATATGTTTAGTGTTTACATGGGTTGTCTCTTTTTTTTCCAAATTTTAAAATGAACTTTTAAAAGAAAATTTTCTGCTTTAACTCTTAAAAGACTGTGGTAAATATTTTTTTATTTATTTATTTATTTAACTTTTTGTACAAAATGTTATTTGTACATTGGCAGCCCGCCAATGTACAAATAACATGCCAAATGGCAATTTCTTCCAACCAACCTATAAAATAAAAGTTTTATTTTTATAATTCAAGTTACAGAACATATTCAATAGAGAAAAAAAAAGATTAAAAAGTTAAAAATAGAAATAAACGTATTTGTTTATAAATTACCTTAAATCAAAACTATTACTCAATGGGAAAAAGGAAAAAAGAGGAAAGAGGAAAAAGGAAAGGAGGAGAGATTAAGGAAGAGAAAGGAGATGTTTTTTCAGACGTGTTTTAAACAGAGATAATGTACTAACATTTTTGATGGTGGATGGGAGATGATTCCACAGTCGAGCCGCATGGACACTATATGAGTTAGAGAAGAAAGAGGAATTGTGTATGGGTATTAAGAGAGTGCCTTGAGAATGAGAACGAAGAGGTAAACCATGAACTGATAAGCGTTGAAATTTTTCACGCAGGTATATAGGAGCGTTAGGACTATGAAGTACATTGAACAGAAGTGAGAGTGAGTGATAAAGGGTCTCTGAACAGGCGTTGCCTAGTATGCAGGTGAAATAATTATTGATTTTTAAAATATTCCTTAATGTAATAAATATGTATATTCATTTTCTAATTCGTTTGACTAGTTCACTAATATGGTCTTTCCATTTTAAGTTTTGGTCTATGTATACACCAAGATATTTAATTTTATCTGTTGTTTCAAGTATTTATACTTCACAAAAGCCAACAGATGAAAGAGTTGAGGAAATATGGATGTTCAAACATAAGCAAAATGGAGAATGTTACACAGTGTGTAAAGTGGCCACTTAAACCAGCCAGTGACAGGTCATAAGCCCTGTAAATGCCTAGACTTCCATATTCCCTTCTCAAAAATGTTTTCCCTCTCTGTTGAAATAAATTTTAATATGAACAACTCCCTAGGGAGGAAATCCAGCCAGTCTGCAAGCATTTGGACATACTGAAACATTGTTGAATTAACTACCCGGTAAAAGAAGAAGCATAAAAATTGGAAAATTGTTTTCAGGCGTTGCCTAGTGGGTGATTTAGTTCAGCCGGATGAATCTCACCCACGTGATAAAGGTTTCAGCTCTTTTACTTCACAAAAGTCAACAGATGGAAGAGTTGAGGAAATGATAATATTTTTAACATCTAAAATTTAAATTTGAGATGTTAAAAATATTATCATCAACCGAGTTTGATTTTTTTAATGTGTAAAGTGGCCACACAACCAGACAAAATCAGGCCTAGTAGATGCCTTGACTTCTATACCCCTTCTCTCAAATGTCCTTTATCTCTGTTGTAATATATCAATATTAACAGTTTCCTAGGGGGTTGAATACAGTCCTTGCATACAAAAATTTGGACAAACTCAAAACACTGTTTTATAATATAAACAAGTGTACTTTAAAAATTATTTTTTCTAGTTGAAAACTTCATAACTTTTGCTTTCTTACTGAAGTAACTTTACTAGCAGTTAATTTACTCCCAGCCAAGAATTCTACGCGATATAATTAACTTTTAAATTCAAACTTCGACATGAATTTATAATTGGGTTCACAATTCAATACTAGGAATTTTATTTAGCATTTCCACATCTCCAATTAACGTTTTTAAACGAACGAAACCACAAAAAAATGAAATGCATCAAAACTTCATAATTTGAATGGGTGCTTTTCATTTACCATGGATAACTTCTTTTAAATGATATTGGTGACTCGATCAACCAACCAACTGAAATTGAACGTGTAAAACACTTAGGACTAACAATAGACAGACAATGGACGTGGACAATTCATATCAGCAATTCAATTAGCAAAGTATTAATTAATTAAATTAGTAATCATCTTGAAGTAATTGTTAATAAACTAAGATATTTAACCTATGTGTTCAAACGACTAAGTATTTACGCCCAGCTTAATACGATTAAAATGGTATATTATGCACTTGTACAGTCATCGCTTTCCTATGGAATAATTGGATGGGGGGGAACTTACAACAATCATATTAAACCATTAGAAACTATTCAAAAATTTATATTAAAAATAATGCTTCACAAAAATCGCACTTTTCCCTCTTTCCAATTGTTCCAAGTAGCTAAACTTTTAGATCTAAGACAAATATATTGTTTTCAATGAATATATATTTAAGAACCAAAATTTATTTACAAATAATTCAAATAGATCAAGTCAACGAAGGAATCGTGTGTTAGAAAGTGTTTAATAAATAAAATAATTTAATTTTTCATCATCATCATTCCCTTTCCGCACCTAATGGTGCAAAGGGTACTACATTGGTACACCGATCGCAACATATCTTGATCATTTTTGTAACATGAAGGTCTTGTCTTGTCGAATGATCAGTCTTTCGCCTCAGGTACCAGTCCAGGGGCCATGAAACATTCTAGTGTGAAAACTCATTTTTAAATTTTCTATGTTTATTTTGTTCCCCTTTAATAATAAAGAATATTTTTGTGTTTTTTTTATTTCCTTTTTTTAATAACCATAAAAAAAATATATCATATTATCTTTTACAGAATATTTTATTTTTTCTTTCTTATGTTATACAAAAATATTTTCACTGTCCATTATTTACTATAGGAGCAAAAATTCATTAACATTTTCTTGTATACCCACGTTCAGGCCATGCCTTTGTGGTATTTTTTTGTTTACTATGTTTTTATCAATATGTATTTCATTGATAGTAATTATGCAATTTTTTTTTAATACTATTTAATGTTTTATTATTAGGTTAATTGTAAAAAAAATATAATTTTTAAAGTGAAAAAATTCTAATGTACGAAGCCTATGTAAAAACTAAAATATGTTATATGCAACTACTATGGGGAACAGGAAATCAACATGACATAAACAGACTACAAACAGCAAAATAAAATATTAAAGTTAGTATATGACCTACCCTATTTAACAGCAACTAAAGAACTTCTTAAACAAGCTAAACAATTAAATGTAACTGAACTCTTTTAACTAGAATCCTTAAAATTAATTCATAAATTCTTCATCTTCTGCTTCTTTCCCACATCTGCTCCTAAGTGGAGCATGTGGACATCACCAGTTGTCTCCAGGAGACCCTATCGCCATCCAGCATTTTCGCCTCTTCCCACGTCAATCCAGCGCCCCTTTATTCCGCCGAATAAAGTCTAAAGATCGCCATTTACGGCCTTCCAGGATGGCGTGAGCCCGCAGGTTTAGAGAAAAGACAAATTTAGTTTAGGTTCTCCTGAGGCATGCGCAGCACGTGTTTAAGACATCCTCAAGACGCTCGTTATAGGAGTCTGCTGCGTCCGTTCTCGGACTTCAATGTTGGTTATAAAATCGAACCACCTTTTACCTAATATTCTTCTCAAGCACTTTCTCTCAAAACTCAGAAGTTTGGTGTTTTGAGCTTTGGTAAGGTGCCAAGATTCGCACCCATATAGGAGTACTGGCATTCTACAAGAGTTGAATAATCGGCATTTCGTTTTGAGCGAGTATAGACTTGAGTTCATAAACGAGCCTCTGATGTAATTGTAGACGAAGAATTAAAATTTGAAAAAAACTGTAGTAAACATGAACACAATACGAGAATATCAGAAAAATATCACATACAACCTTCTAAAACGAGGAAAGGACAATCGAGACTAATAAATCATGGACTGAAATTATACAATAAACTACCAGACAAAACTAAACAAAAGACTCAGACAACCTTTACAAAAGATGTTAAAAATATTATTATTAACAGTAGAATGTGAATTTTAAAAGTAAAAATATTTTGTTAAATGTATGTAACCCGTAAGGGTTTATCAATGAAAAAAAGGTGTTCACAGATGTTCCATTGTGATTGCGAATACGATAAACAACCATGGTGAGAAATTGTTCACGTCGCTTATTAGCACGTCGATAGTTATTTGTGACAGAGCTACAGGGATGCTGGATTACAACACACTCAAATCTGGTTTTTAATCATTGTTAATTTCTACATTTCTAATGATTTCTGGAATACTCTGCATTTGATCTATTAATGCAGAGCCCTATGCACCACTGGGTGAAAAATTATAGTATTTTGCGCATCCTTGATTAATTTTAATATAGAATCAGTACAAAAAAGGCGCCTTACGTGTGATTCAATCTTTCTTTTCAAAATTCTAAATAATATAGTTGATTCGCCGTATCTTTTACAAAATATTGGTTTCCGTTGTCCTCTTCGCTATACCAGATTAAATTCGCTTTTTTATGTACCAACTTGTAAAAACAATTATACCTCGAATTCATTAATTAGACGTACCTGTAGAAATTATAATGGACTCAGTATTGATGTAGACATGTTTAACTGCACGTTGCATTTTTACAGAAAATTTCTTCATGGGGTCGATTATTTGGGATAGTTGCTGAATGTGCATCTTGAGTGGTTTATGCTATGTATATGTGCCGCATGTAATGTATATGTTTGTGTATGTTTTATATGTGCGTTCATGTGTGTGCGTGGATAGCTCGGAGTGTGCATTCTGTATTTTTATTTATTTTAATTTATTACCTCCATGAAAACGCAAATGTTAACAATTATTCTTTTCTGACTTGAACTTCTTATTTATTTAATTTTTTTGGTCACATTTAATGTTTATATCTTTTGCATAATTTGTGAAAACTTAATTGGTCTTTTAATGTTAAAAAATAGTTGTGTTTAATACTTATTATGTACGACTATGATTTCTGAATAAAATAAAATAAAATATTAAATATAATAAATATATTCACCCTCTAAATTGAATATACATTTTATTCAAAGCGCATACAACATATATCGAACGTGTCATATATTCGTATACGTTATTCAATTGGCCAGTGTGTGTGAACGGGTGCTTCCTTCTTATAAAAATTCAAAAATAAAATTCAATACACTATTATACATATAAAACACTGGCGGACCCGACAGACGTTGTCCTGCCCGAAAGTTGGCTTGCCTGCTATTACCTTGAAAAAAGATTTTTCATCGATAAGAAGGTACGTAGGTTCTTGTTTATGATTAAATTCCAAAACCAAAAATTATTAATATTCAAATATTGAATTTAAGTTAGTACCGAAGTACTTGTTTATGGTTAAATTCCAAAACATAAAATAAAATCATTTTCAAATACAGAATTCTTCTTGCAAATGTCAAACTCGGCTCTTCTCACCAACAGGGATGCACTTCATTCATGAATGCGATTTTCAAAAATGTATTTAATGTTGAGTTAATATTATTTTAGTTTTACATTTTACAAGCAAAGATGCTGGTTGGGGTACATATAAAGCAAATGTTGTTTGTAAACATTCAAAAACGAACTTTTTTAAAAAAAAAACAACATCCTTCCATTTTTTTTGTATTTGCATTCTCCTCGAATGCCACCCTGGTAGATCGATGAAAAAAATGTTCTTTTTTACAGATTCGATTGAAAATTTTAATATCTACGAACATGCGCAGCGCAAAGATCTACATTTCGCTGAAAACCGCATGTAAATTGGTTAAGCCGTTTAGGAGAAGTTCAGTGACATCACACGTACAGAAGAATTATATATATAAAGATAGTCGTTCGCGACATGGCAGTGTGAACTCCATTGAATGTAAATACCACTAGTAGTTCAATCACTAATAACTATCGACGTGCTATTAAGCGACGTGATAACAATTTATCACCATGGTTGTTTATCGTATTCGCAGTCACAATGGAACATCCGTGAACACCTAATATTAATTGTCAAAATATTTACGTTTCGCGACGTATAATCCTGCTGCGCAATCACATATTTGAACTTCACCGGTGTAAATATGAAAAATATTCCAAAACTGCTATTTTTACTTATTCATGTATCATGCTATTTATTGCATTTAGCCGGCGGTCGGCAAGCCAAATGTCTAGAAAAACAGTCGCAATAGAAATTGTTATTTAATTTTTACTTTTTTGTACTAGATACTCCTTACTATTTTGCAAATGCAATATATTGTTTTATTTTTTATAGTAAACGCCGATTTTTCGCCAATGAACTGTATTTATTTAAGAGTAAAACAAAAATCAAACCGACACGAGCGTTGACTTAGAGATTACACACGCGTTGACTTATGACTGCGATAGCTTAAGCATGTTCATTATTGTTCATTGTGATCGCTCAAATGCTAAGCATGTTTTTCAGCACGTCGATATATAGCTCGGGATACGTTCAACGTAGATCAATGTTGGATAGATTACCTAGTTTATAAATCATTTTTAAGCGAAACGATTTATTTCATTCAAATTATTTGTTGACAATTCTTGATGGAATTCCATTGTGAATATAAGTTATTACACCATTGAAACGATTTATGTAAGTAAATATTTGTATTTAACCACTTATCGACTTTTTATGTCTACCGGTTTCGGGACCTACCCGTCTCTTCGTCAGGACACTCACTACGCCAACATATGAATACTAAAATACAGTTTCACCGTTACCATCACCGTAGTACACAAAGACATAAATTACATGCATAGTGAAAGGGAATGCAAACACCACCATGTCCGAACGTGCACTAAAATTAAGTTAAAAATATTCAGCGATATGTTAATGGGGGAGGCGCGGAGCTAAGGGGTTGAACGTTAAACGATTGGTTAATTTTTAAATAAAAAATTGGGCTATATTGAAAAGGTATTATTTTAATTAATTGAGATTAATTTTTGCTTCTAATATCCTCATATGTATTTAAAAACAATTTTACTCTGTACAGTCCTCCTTAGAACTGGTTTCCGTGGTGGGGATGACTCTTAAATTAATTCTGTATTTAAAATATTTCATTTCAGATAAAAAATAATTTTTAAAAATACAGTAATGTGACGTTATATCCTTTCGGATTACTGCGATAAAGAAACGGCGTAATGGTTTCGTTTGTGTTCTTGATAATTTTAAATGCGGAATAACAATGAGAATCTTTATTCTTAAACAAAGCTTTGAAAAGGATTTTAGCATACTTAAAGACGCGAGAAAACTTAGAATTTAACATATTATAGGAATGTACAATGTATGCAGATCATGAGTATAACTCGGCCGAACACGCAACTGTAGTTTGTAACTGCTCTACGAATATTAAACTACGTAAATGCCTGTTTTCAGACGATATTAAAGGATTATTTATTCGTAATGAATAATCGTTAGCTTTGAGGACTTTATAAGACCTGTGGCTCAATCACAAATAACTATCGACGTGCTTAAAAACATGATAAGCACACGCTAAGCATTTGAGCGATCACAATGAACAATAATGAACATGTGTAATCTCTAAGAGAACGCTCGTGTCGGCTTGTTTTTTGTTTTCCTCGTAAATAAATACAGTTCACTGACGAAAAATCAGCGTTTACTATTAAAAATTATACAATTTATTTCATTTGCAAAAAAATCAGGAGTATCTAATACCAAAAAGTGATAACTCAATAACAATTACTATGGCGTCTGCTTTTTTGACATTTGGCTCGCCAACCGCCGGCTAAATGCAATAAATAGCATGATTAATAATAAATAAATAAAAAAAGCAGCTTTGGAATAATTTCCATATTTAGACCGGTGAAATTTAAAAATTGCGATTGTGCAGCAGGATTATACGTCGCGAAACATAAATATTTTGACATTTAATATTAGGTATTCACGGATGATGTATTGTGATCGCAAATAAGATAAACAACAGAGAGCTAATAAGAGCACGTCGATAGTTATTTGTGATTGAGATACTGGAGTGCATTATGATATATGATCACATAAGATAATACCTAATTTTATAATTAATAATTATTTTAACATTCGTCGCTTCAGTTTGTTTTTGTCCAACAGAGCAAAACACAGTTATCTACGACTTAAGACAAAATCGTTAAAAAACCCCTTGGACTTTTTTTTTATTTGTCTTTTGAATTTAATAGATAAAGCCTTTCTCAGAACTCTCTTAACTCAATTGCGTTAAAAATGGTATGTTGGACAAGCACGAACTATAGCGACGATTTTAAATCGGGTTGTGGTCCCGTGGCTAGTGTCTCGGACTCACGGACCAAAGGTCCGTGGTTCAAATCCCACTCTACCTCAACTTGATTCCAATTTCTAATAGTGAGTTATTTACAACTCGTTGAAAATGGCCCACAAAATTAAGTATTTGGGTAAATCATAAGAAAGCAAATATTTCTTTAAATAAAATAAAAAATTGTATTGTTCAATATTGTTTAAATTTGTATATCAGTGATTTTTTTCTTTTCTTTTCCTGATTTTATTTATAAGTAAGTGATTATATTTAGAGTAACAAAATTTTTCCTTTTATAATTTTTAAATATCATGTGATTTTCACAAAAATGGCACTTTATAAATTATTCAACAATAATAATAATGTATATGTACTATTAACCAATAAATAACTAATAAATACATAATATTTCTGCCTTCTAATAACATACAAAATGATATAATCAACCCGCTCATGCACGCGTTTGTGTAATATTTATGTAAAAAAGTGAATTGAGCAGGAATATTGCGTCTCATAAAACGAAATAATACTGAGCAAAATGGACACCAAGTCGTTGGAACAATACGCATAATCCCCCAGTAACTACACACGTGCGTTTCCAGAAATTATCAAGCAGCCAGTGGGCCACATGGTGACGTTATCTACCTACTATCTGCAAAAGCTTCTCTTCGGACATCTATCTTCCTTTCTTAACCATGGATTTGAAACAGTGTTTGATTTATTTAGTTTTTTATTACTACTTCTTGGCATGAACACTTGACCAATTTACTACTATGCTCTATTTTTTATAAATAAATTTATTGATATTATTTTAACTTTGCTGGAATTCCACTCGTACACGCGCTTTGTAGCTGCACGATGATTGGTTATCTAGCTTTCATATATCAACTTCAAAATACCTAAATTTAGTAAATGGGGTCTAGAATTCCAATCGTCTATGCGCTTAGTAGCTGCAAGATGTGTTGTAATCTTACTCATTTTTATTATTAACATTTTGTATTATTTTTAAATATCATTATTACACTAAATTTCTTTGTCAATTTTTTTAATGTGTAAATGGGGGCTAAATTTCTAACTGTCTATGCGCTTTGTAGCTGCAAGACGTCCCGTAATCTAGCTCCTATCTGTTATAATTTTTGATTGATCTTAATTGAAAACGAGGAACTAGAATCCCAACCGTCAACATGGACAAAAGAGTATGGTTTACAAATAAACCCATCTAAAACACAAATTATGTTTGCGGGTAGTCAAAGATTGCTTAGTAAGCTAGACGTATCTTCACTTAATCCTCTTACAGTCAATGGTACCAATATTCAAAACTGGAAATCCGTAAACAATCTAGGAGTACAAATGGATGAACATCTCTGCTGGCGAGATCATACTAATGAATTAAGCCGCAAAATATTTTTCAGTCTACACTCACTTAGAAGGTTGCAAAAATTCTTACCCATTAATACTAAATGCACCCTTGTACAAGCATTACAACTGCCCATTCTAGATTACGCTGATGTTTCCATGACTGATTTAAGCTGTGAGCAACTCGATAAACTTAAACGACTTCAGAATACATGCATAAGGTATATTTTTGGTCTCAGGAAATATGACCACATTTCTGATTATCGTAGGCAACTGAAATGGCTCAAAATTAGACAGCGGAGAGACTATCACTCCCTCTCACTTCTGTTCAATGCACTTCATAGTCCTAACGCTCCTATATACCTGCGTGAAAATTTTCAACGCTTATCAGTTCATGGTTTACCTCTTCGTTCTAATTCTCAAGGCACTCTCTTAATATCCATCCACAATTCCTCTTTCTTCTATAACTTATATAGTGTCCATGCGGCTCGACTGTAGAATCATATCCCATCCACAATCAAAGATGTTACTACATTATCTCTGTTTAAATCACGTCTGAAGGAACATCTCCTTTCTCTTCGTTAATCTCTCTTCCTCTCCTTTTTCCTCTTTTTTTCCTTTTTCCCATTGAGTTATAGATTCGATTTAAGGTAATTTATAAACAAATACGTTTTTTTATATTTTTATTTATCTTTAGCTTTTTAATATTTTTTTTTCTATTGAATATGTTATGTTACTTGAATTATAAAAATAAAACATTTATTTTATTGGTTGGTTGGAAGAAATTGCCATTTGGCAATAAGCCCGCCAATGTACAAATTAAATTATGTACAAAAGGTTAAATAAATAAATAAAAAAATAAAGAATTATAGAAGTAAACTCAGAGTATTGATTAAATTACTGTTTCTGTATGTAATTATTCTAGGAAATTTGTTATATAAGTGGTATAAGGGACTTTAATCTGATTGCGATTATGAATTTATATATTTACAAGTTAAAGTATGCCATCTGTCTAAAAACGGATCGTCATTATTAAAATGACATTGTTAAGATGAAGATTACCCTATCTTTAATGATATTTATCAATCTAAACCCGTCAATCAGCCTTAAGCTATACAGCTAATAATGATCTTTAATATTGACAATACCCTTACAATTTATTGAACTTGAAATACGATGAAATCGAATGAGATGGTTTTTGAAAGAAACGAAAGTCTAACCAAATGTGAAATCACTGTGAATGGAGTTATATTAAAACAAGTAGAGGAATTTGTGTATCTGGGTTGTATTTTTACTAGGGATGGAATGACTGAGAAAGATATTGAAAGGAGGGTGAGTGCTGGGAACAGCGTGAACGGTGCACTTAAATCAACCTTGGCATTTGCCATTTATTTAAATGTTTACCGCAAGAGGCAAAATTAGCACTTCACAACGGAGTCCTAGTCCCGACCCTGGTGTATGGGAGCGAAGTCGGACTTGGAAAAACAGCGATGAAAGTAGACTGAATGCTGTCGAAATGCGATCTCTCAGGCGAATGTGTGGTAAAACTATGTACGATAGAAGCACAAATCTTGAGATCCGTACATTATGTGAGGCTGAGACAAGCATTATCGACAAAATCAAGAAAGAAGCTATGCGCTGGTTTGGACATGTAGAGTGAATGGACAGCGAAAGAACGGCTAAGAATATTCACAATGCGAATGTTGATGGAAGCAGAAATAGAGGAAGACCGAGAAAGACATGGCATGACCAAATACAACGAATACTTAAAGATGGACATTTCAAAAGTCGGAATAATCGGCGCGCGTGCATGAGAAGATGTATGAATGTAGAGGAAGCGAGATCTGTATGCAAAGATAGAGTGATGTGGGGTTCTATCCTCTTTGCCTACCCTTACGGGGAAACGGCGCGATGGTTTGTTGTTGTTGCTGTGTCGTTAAAATACGATGAAAAATATTTTTTTAATTTGTCTATAATAAAGTGAAGCTTTTTTTAAATATATTTTTTTAAGCCAATCAACAGGCTTACGGAAGCCCTAACAGATTGGCATTAATCAGTATATATTATTTAGTAATACTTGATCTAAAAAATCCTAAAATCAATTTAAATTTAAAAAGGTATAATTATGGCATAATCTAGGCGGACATGGCAAGTGTGTCATCGCGAGTCAGGAGTGATAACAACGCTTGCTTCTTGAATGCTTGCCTTCGCTGTAAGAACACATTGACAATACCGTCTAATGAGATTTTGTTCACTGTTCCGAGGGTCCTCGGCAGAGGGGAAGGAATCCGATGCTGGTTTTATAATTTCCCACAGCAAAGACAGCATTGGTACGCAAGTTACGGCGAGGTGCATTAAGGTTTATCTGAGCAAGGATATCATGGGCATCTATACAGTTAGATATTAAATTGTGCAAGAATATCAAACCAGACAAAATCCTTCAGAATTCTAAACTGAAGAAATAAAAGTACACTAGATGATCAAAATAGTTAATTATGAAAGTATTTGATCCGATTCTAAATATTTCCTATTTGAAAAATTTACGTTGCACCGATTCAATCCGCGTTATATAAATATTTTAATTAGGAGACCATATTATATAATCAAATTCAAGCAAACTACGACCAAACGATTTATACATTATAATTGCAATTGGGTCTTTTCACGTGTTTTTATTATTTTGGTATTTTAATAAGGTAAAAATTGCGATTATAACAGTATTCATATTTTTTTCGTGTGACGTCGAATATTTTTTTTAGAAAGGTTTAAAATATGCATATTTTAAATTACCCAAAAACGAGGCGTTTCACGCCCTGTAGGGCAAACGGCACGTATGACGTTTTGGCGCCAAACTTGTACGCAATGTTCACTAGAAGCGCAGTCGGCAGTCATATATAACGCGTGACGTCAAAATGACGTGTGCCAACTGCGGGCCGTTTTGTATGTGCTCATTTTTAAACCCGAAAATTATGAATGAAAACCTGTTTTGAATACATTGATAGTTATATCGTTAAAATCGTAACAATCCGCTCTAAATATATATTATATTTTCAACGTTATTCCTGACTTGTGGAAATACCCTATTTTCGGTCTTTTGAATTGCTGAGATATTCGAAAAATAAATCCATAGATTTTGGACGCTTTTATTTATTGATTTATTTATTGTGGATAACTTATATAGCGCCATTTTCGTAATAAAATACCTCAAGGGCGCTTTACATGGTGATTCTACTGTTAAGTTAATTTAATTGAAGCTTTAAATTTGTAATTTGATTAAAATAATTTATTTTGTTGTCACGTGCTACGGATTTATTCAAATGATTTAGAGAACAAGTGGGTTTTAAGTTTTTTCCGAAACATCACTTCACTTTCACAGCCTCGCACCTCTGCTGGGAGAGCATTCCATGCCATAGGGCCTGCGACCGCAAATGCGCGCTCACCAAATTTAGTGCGCTGTTTGCGTAGAGGTATAATAACTTTTCCTCTCGCCGTAGACGTAGCTGATCTAAGCGTGAGACGCCAGTCAGCTAGTTCATCTGGAATGCATAGTTCCCTTAGATATTCCGGAGCCGAGTTGTGCAGTGACTTATACATAAGCCAACAGAGTTTGTATTCGACCCTCTGTGGAAAACGTAGCCAGTGTAGTTCCCGAAGTAGTGGAGTGATATGACTGAACTTAGAGATTCCGAAAATAAGTCTCGCTGCGGCATTCAATACAGATTGTAGGCGAGTCATTTTGTTCATTGGTAGACCTGCATAGATACCATTACAATAATCGACTCTAGACACTACAAACGCATTTATTAATTGACGGGCGGCATCAACCGGCAAATTTTTGCGTATGCATTTAATTTGTCTCAGCTGGTAGAAGCATGAACTTATCGTTCTACTAATTTGAGCGTCAAGAGATAGGTCAGAATTGAGTAAAACTCCCAGTAGTTTAACGGTGGGTAGAACGGCACTCCCTACATTGGGTAGAGCCGTATCCTGGATCAAATTCTGTCGTCTGGCTGAAGCCACCCACAGTTGTTCAGTTTTTGATGGGTTTAATGTTAGTCTGTTTTCAGCCATCCAGTTTCCTATTTTCTTGATGCATCCATCAATTAAATTGACAAGCACACTTCTCTCGCCTGGTTTGCAATAAAAATAAATCTGCGTATCATCTGCATAGCAGTGCGACCACAATCCACATTCTTTGATAATGTTCTCTATATTTTTAGTGTAAAGGAGATAGAGAAGTGGTCCGAGTACTGACCCTTGAGGCACTCCTGTAGACACCCGAAAGTTGGTTGAGCTTTTACCCTGGAACACGACTGCATATTCTCTTTTATTAAGATATGAACTGAACCACATATGTGCCTGATCACCGATACCATAAGTTTTCTCCAGACGTTCAAGCAAAATATTATGGTCTACAGTATCAAATGCAGCACTCATGTCCAGAAGAGCCATCAACACCAGATTACCAGAGTCCACCGACGTTATAATGTCAGACAGTACTCTTATCACTCCCGTCTCCGTGGAATGAAAACGTCGGTATGCCGATTGCCTTACCGAAAATAAAGAATTCCGCTCGATATAGTTAACGAGCCTGTGAGAAACTATTTTTTCTAGTATTTTTGATACGATGGGAAGATTTGAAATAGGGCGAAAACTGGAAAGATCTTCCACATCTAGTTGGGAATTTTTTAAAAGTGGAGTTACATTTGCTTTTTTTATGGCTCTCGGAACAATGCTGCGCTCCATGGATGTATTAAATAAATCTGTTAAAAATGGAGCTAATACGTTAATGCATTTTTTAAAAAGCTTTCTTGGTAATATGATCAATGTGATGGTTGAATTTAAGTTTGTTATCAAAAAGTATTCCAAGATCTCGAATTATCTCGACGTTCATTAAAATTGTGTAGTCGATTGAATAATTGAAAACGATTTTATTTATTTTTCTTGTAAATTTTATAGACATTAATTTATTTATATAAAAAAATGAGTCGTTTTCATGACACCAAGATAATCAAGAATGTATATCATTTTGTAGTTTATGACAGTCATCAATTGATTTTATAATTTTGAATATATTTTAAGGTCATCTGCAAATAAAATAAATTTTTAAAATTTAATTGTGAAAGCAATATCATTTATAAATATCAGAAAAAGTAGAGGTCCGAGGTTGGATCCTTGTTGAATACCAGAGAGCTTGAAAACCCACTAATAACAACAATCTGAGATCTGTGCGTAGGTATATTTTAAGCCAAATTTATAGTGAGTCATCCACCCCGAATCTCTGAAGTTTTAATAGTAAAAGATTACGATCCACCTTATCGAAAGCTGTACAGAAATCTGTATACATGGCATAAAGACGCTTACATTAAGTATTATAAAATCAAAATCATTATTCTTATTTCTTATACTTTTAGTATGACCAAATGAGTGCAGACAGGCTGGATTCAACTCCCTGGGGAGTTATTAAGATCTGTATTTATTGCAACGGAGTGAGAAAACTTTTTTTAGAGGGTAATATGAAAGTCTAGGAATTTACAGAGCGTTTTACCTGCCATTGTTTAAGTGGTCCCAAATTAATACTTAATTTTTTTCTTCTCAACCCTTGCTGTAAGATTCATTATTGCAACCCAGGGCCCCGATTACAATAGGGATTTAACAGAGTTATGTTCGATTGTCTGTATAGTAAAATCGAAATTTATGTACGAAAATATGTTTATTTTTATGATTTTTTATTTAAAACATATTCAATTATATGTTGTCAACCAAGGCAGTTCAAATTTTTATACAAATATTAAAACTTATAAGTTTAAAAAAGTCGAGTTTACTTCATAGACAATAAAATATATCTCGGTTAACTTCTCATACCATCCGTCAAGGTAAATCGATATTATGGACAATAGTGTAATATTCGTATAAAAATTTAAAATATCTTTATCGGTAACCTGTAATCAGTAGCGGCGTTAGGGTAGGGCGCGGTTGGGCGACCGCCCAGGGCGCCAGATATAAAGGGGCGCTGCAGGCGCCCCATTTTATCCACTCGCTCATCGAGCGAGTCCAACTTACTCGTAAATTTCCTAAATCTAGCGACAAACTCGTTGTAGTGGCCCACGACGAGACTATAACTACTCCAAAAAATTCATTTGAAGTTGAATTTTTCTACAGCCTTTTGGACACTACCTTCATTTCACTCAATGAAAGATTCGAAAAGTTAAATGAATACTCAAAATCTTAGTTCAATATAAAAAAGATTCCGGAAAAACCAGACCTTCTCAAATTCTATGGTGATTTCCAATTGAAATTAACAGTAGATTCTAAATCCGATATTTTATTTTATTTATTTTATTTTTATTAACATACACGGCATAATTGCCTTTTACAAATTTATAATATAAACATATAAGGTTTGATATTTTTTAAACTACATATTTGCACTCAAAACTAAGGAACAATAATCAAGCCTACAAATTATATAACATAATATTAAAAAAAAAAAAAAAAGTTTAAATAAAACAAAAGTTTGAAATAAAAAGTATACGAGAACTTTAAAAATTAATATAAAAAGTAAATCAAATTTTAAACATAATAAGGTTTATAATAAAAATATATATAAAAGAAAAAAAAAACAGAAAATCATATATGAAGTAACTACATTAAATATGATTACTGCTCATCTTTGAAAAAGTTGATAAGGTTTGTTCTGTAAGAACAATACCCCACATTAAATATATCCGATATGTGGGAACAACTATTGCCGAGTTCATGAAGTCGGCTTATTACGGCATTACAATTATACACTGTGCGTGAGTTGTTACTGCAAAACGGTGGCACCCGCCTAGTTATCCTTCCAGGCACCCTGAAGTTGACGAGTGACAAAAGTTTTGGGCAATCCCATATAGAATGCACAATTTTATACAAATTTAAAAGGTCTATAATTTTTCTTCTATCGTTAAGTTTAAGCAAATTTAATGTTTTTAATAAAAAATCGTAATTTAAAAATTCATGACTAATTCCAAGTTTAAAATTTATGTATCTTAAGAATTTTTTTTGGACCCTTTCCAGAGAATTTTGATGACAATTGTAGTAAGGAGTCCAAATTGTCGAGTTGTACTCTAACTGACTTCTCACTAAAGAAGTATACATCAACTTCAAAGTGCCTATGTTTTTGAATTCATTAGTCACACGTAACACGAATCCCAACATTTTCAGAGATTTACTAGTTATGTTGTTAATGTGACTAATGAAGGATAATTTTAGATATAGATGGTTGTACTCGTATGTTGTGTGATGAACTCATAAGTCTGGAATTATTTTTACCTTATCAGAACGTGGTTTATCCTGTCATTGTTTTGTATTTTATCAAAGATCGTAACTTACAAGAACTGTACCCAAATTTGTGGATAGCGTTACTAATATTGATCACTTTACCTACCTGTAACAATTTCTAGTGGGGAAAGGAGTTTTTTTAGCTTAAACTGAAAAAAACTTATCTACGATCGACAATATCTCAATTTCGATTCACAAACCTGGCAGCTTTGTCAATCTAAAATGAAATTGTGGAAAAAAAAACTTAAGTAGGTACGTATAAAAGAGTTCATTGATAGAAAGACTAGAAAAGTAAATGTTTATTAGTATTTTTTTAATAAATGGTTATTTCATTGTAAACCTTGCCTTTTTTCGTATTGGTCTGAAGGGGTGGAAGATAGGGGGCGCCGTAGAAATCCCGCCCAGGGCGTTGGTAGTGCTAAAACCGGCCCTGCCTGTAATTGAACCTGTGAAAAAAAAATGGTTACACTTTATATTTTTTTTATTTTATTTAAATCTTAAAGTAGGGCACACATATCATACATATTGTTATGTGTGTTCTAATAATAACATTGCAAATATATTTAATTTATACATTGTTTATCACATATGTCTTGACCATTATTTTAAATTTTGATATGTTTTTTTCTTCATAAATATTTTTTTCCATTTCGTAATACTTTTTAATTGCTTTAAATAAAATTGAATTTTGTGACTTTGCCTTTTTCCTAAATGGAAGTCTAATTTTGTTCTTTTCTCTAGTATTGTGATCGTGTTTTTCATACAGTTAACTTAATTTTATTCCGAAAATCAATGTTAACTCCCCATTGTAATACGTGCCCAGGCTTCTGGTTCTACACGCGAAACTTTATAATTATTTTTCATTCGTATGGACACAGAGCAATAAAATAACATTTGAATTTTATGATTTGTATTAATTAAAAACACGCGTAATAAGGCATAACCCACATCGTTAAAATGTGAATAAAATAAAATTACTGTTTTCGACTAATGTATTGGTAAAAAGACATCAAATTTACGACCCCAAGTCCTGTTACCTAATGTAATAAATGAAAGAAAGGTTATCATTTCATTTTGAAACCAGAATCTAGCTTTTTTCTGTTAAATTTATTATCTTTGAATCAGAGTTTTTTTTTTACCTTTTAGAATACGCGACCCCTTTACGAGTAAAATAAATATAGGGAGTATTCTTGAAACTCCCCGTCGGATCTCTATTTCGTAAATGCAAAATTATGAACTGGTTGTTTAACTAAAGCTGGCGCGTTCGCAAAACTCACACAACCGTATTTAAAATATACAGGATGTTGATTCATAAAAAGGTTTTATTAAATTTTAACCAAATGTACTATCTTTATTGTTTATCAATGCGGTATACATATTTTCTCCAATATAATTTGTATTGTGCATTTTAATAACACTGTATTAATTTGTAAAATATAAATTAAATAAATGTAACATAAACTTGTCATAAAAAAAATGTGTCCCACCGAAAAGTCTTTAGACTTAGTGGGTAACAAATTCTTGTATGTATTTCAATAAATTATTAAATAAACGCTGCCCTGCTGCACTGAAACTATAATTATTTTTGTATTCTAAAAAAAACGAATACATGCATTATTTATCATTTGTCCAAGTAAAAAACATTCTAACTGTTGTGAAGATTTGAAAACTGCTATTACCTCTTACTATTTCTCCTCGGAACAACGTTCAATTGAACAAAATATATGGAAATAGGTAATAAAGCACATGGCATAACAATGAATGTAAATATTGAGGGTAAAATTATTGAAAGGGTTGATGAAATGAAATACTTAGGAATTATTCTTGACTCCAGATTAAATTTAACATCACACTTTGAATATATACATAAGAAAATTTCAAAAAAGATTTTCTTCCTAGGAAGAATTCGAAAAAAAATAAATAAAAAGAGTGCAGAACTTATATACAAAACAATAATTGCCCCTCATTGGGACTATTGCTCTACTATATTATATTTAGCTAACGAGGGAGACATAAACAAGTTTGAAATACTACAAAATAGAGCAATGCGAATTATACTGAAAAAAAGCAAATATAATAGTGTTGAAAAAATGAGAAAACAATTGAACTGGATAGGAATAAAGAAAAGACTATTGTATAATGTATTTGTATTTATATATAAAGTGTTTAATAATCTCATGCCAAAGTATTTTATAAGTGAAATTATATTAAATAGAAATGTACATAAATATAGGACAAGAAATAGAAATAGGATAAGACTACCACTTAAGAAAAAAACAAAATCACAAAATAGCTTAATGTATAAAGGGTTAAAACTGTATGATGAGATGCCTGAAAGTATGAAGAATGAAAGAAAACTTACGGATTTAAAAAAAAATGTTATGTTTATTGTAATAATGTAGTTATGTAAGAAATATTTAATAAGTATTTGTTATAATTGTAAATATATTAGTTAATATACAATGTAATATTAACTAACTTAAGTAAATAAATAAAATAAAATAAATTCTTCATAGGTTAGCCATTCGAACTAATGATTTCAATGAATAAATGTTACGTATAGCGTAATTTACTTTCTTTCCGACAAACAAAAAAATATCTCCCAATAACGAGATTAGCGTAGCGTACTGAGGGATTTTTTAAGCTGGCGCATTCGCAATACTTCCACAAACGCATTGTGTAGTATCTGTGAATAAGCTCATGGTATGACATCGCACGGCATACGCATTATGAAAATAATCCCTGTCTCTCTCGCGCTCAGACGCGCTTATGAGCGTGACATGGACATATTTGCTTTGTTAGTTGCTAATTATATGGTAAAAAAAAAACACAGGATGCTTCTGCGTTCGTCCGAATTTCGCTGCGCCAACCAAATCAGCTACTAGGGTATATTTTCTCTCTCTGTTGCAATAAATTAAAAAATGAATAACTCCCTAGAGAGAAAATCCAGCCAGTCTGCAAGCATTTGGACATACTCAAACATTGTTGAATTAACTGCCTGGTAAAAGAAGAAGTATAAAAATTGGAAAATTGTTTTCAGACGTTGCCTAGTAGGTGATTTGGTTCAGCAGGATGAATTTCACCCGCATAATAAAGGTTTCAGCTTCTTTGCTTCACAGAAGTCAACAGATGGAAGAGTTGAGGAAATGTGGATGTTCAAACATGGGCAGAATGGTAAATGTTACACCGTGTGTAAAGTGGCCCCTTAAACCAGCTAATGATAGGTCATAAGCCCTGTAGATGCCTAGACTACTATATTACCCTCTCTTAAATGTTCTTCATATCTGTTGCAATATGTTAATATAAACAGCTCCCCAGGGAGTTGAATCCAGTCCTTGTCTACAAAAATTTGGAGCAACTCAAAATATTATAAAACTTTAGTTAAGGAAAGTAAGGTCCAATAATTGCAAATGACCTCCTCTATATGCGAATTAGCTATGGCGGGTTCAGTTCCAGCCACCTGTATATGGTACAAATTGTACAGAATTAATATTTATTAACTTGGTGTGTATTTTGTGAAAATAGTTGAAGTAAATTTTAAAGGAATTTCGATGATTTTTTAGGGCTGGCTGACCACACAACCTAAAATATGCATTTTGCAGAAAACTGCCAGATCTAATATCTCATACAAACTCTGAATGTATACGGTGACGTTCATTTTCGTGATTTTATTTTAAGTAATTTTTATACAAATACAAATATTTCAATTTTTGTATCACTTTAGCTATTTTATTTTTATTTTCTGTTCAATATGTTTTGCGACTTGAATTACTAATGAAATTTTTGTTTTAGAGGATGGTTGGAAGAAATTTCCATTTGTCAATAAGCCCGCCAATTTTTACAATTAACACTATGTACAAAAAGGGGGCGGAGGAACGTACTCTTACTGCAGGTATTAGGTATTATATTGTTGATTCCTCTTCAGTCCTTAATCAGTCTTCTGAACACATCCTGTGGTATTGTCCCTTTCCCCCTCTCTATGATTACCGAATGGAGTTTCTCGCTACTATCCGTGGCCCAGTTATAGGTCCTTATAGGACATTTATAAAAGAAATAAAATCTAGTTTCTGGTGTACAAAAATCACTGAACAGAAAAAGTCTCCAAAACAACTCTGGCGAAGCCTTCAATCTGTTCGTGGTGACTGTATAGCAGAGACATCTAACACAGGCGCTACTCCCGCTGATTTTGCCGACTTTTTTACAAATAAAGTCGAAAAATTCAGACTGGCGTGTAGTTCAGCGAAAAAACCTGTAATTTTAGCTAATGCCCATCAAAAATTCAGTAAATTTGAACCAACATCTATAAATGAGGTTAAAAGGATTGTTGCGGCATTACCCAACAAACAATGTATATTAGATCCGATGCCAACATGGCTTTTGAAAAAATGCATTAACGTATTAGCTCCATTTTTAATAGATTTATTTAATACATCCATGGAGCGCAACATTGTTCCGAGAACCATAAAGAAAGCAAATGTAAATCCACTTTTAAAAAAAATCAGTATTAACCCCAGTGCGGGTTTTTTCTCCTAGATTAAACTTGCAGATTACACAAATTGTTTGAAGATTCTTGATTTGGAAAACAGTATTTTAAACATTGTTTCTTAAAGACTATTTTTCTTTGAGATGGTACTTTTGACATAAGACCATAATTACTTTCATGCTTCATATTGCAGGACATAAAGCGCTCCACGCGACCGTTTTTAGCACTATTAATTACTAGAACAATGCGGCCAGTTGACATTTTAATTGAATACCTAATATCGACTAAATTCATAGTGGTATTTTTTATTTATTTTTGAATGAATTAAATATAGTAGTGGATAATATATCCATGTAATATAAAATATCACGAAGTTACATAGTTTGAGTTGATTTCATGGATGAGAGTTGTATCACACAGAACCACAGAAAATATCAATTTATAGTCAATATTACTTACATTATATTATGTACCTTCTATGTAGGTACAAATATATGATATTTTTTATAGCTTACCTGTAAATAAAATCACCATTCGCCACTTGTGTGTGTTGGCATCGCCAAGGAGACTTATGCCCTCGGGTGTGGTGTGCGGTACGTGATGGGCAAGCTGTCTACAGGTATTCGGTATATTATAATATTTTCACAATAAAACAAAATATGGACATAACCCCTACAATACATCAAATACAAATAATATAATCACTATATCCTCAACACAAAGATAACTTAAACAAATACAAACTAATACTTCCTTCGGACAAAGGGGTTTTGAGTATTATTCAATTAAAATCTTTAATCTACTTCCACTATCTATTAAAACAATTAGTTCGTAGAAAATGGTCAAAAAGGCTATAAAAAATGGATAGTGGAGCTGGGTACAAGTAAAACGGATTGTCTCATTTGTCCAAACCAATATTGAATCAACTGCTCCGCAAATGTATAGCTTATGTTAGGTTTTAGTTCTTTCGTTGTGCGTTTTGTAATATAAATAATATAGATGTACCTAAATTAATACGTAGTGTTTAAAACTGACTGAATATTTTTTTAATTATCTCTGTTTACTAAGTTAGTCTTCTTTGTTTATTCTCAAATGTAAAAACATTTCTAAAAAAGTATTTTGTTAAGTATCCTTAGCACGGATAACCCCCCCAGTGAGGTCACATTATTTTTATTACTAATTATAGTTTGTTAGAGAAAAAACATGAATAAATAAATAGATATTTTTCCGAATATTACAATACTGGTTAGGAAACTACTTATAGTACGGAAAGTATGTCAGAGTTTGTCTCAATTGTACATTTCCATAATCCTGTGTATTAGAAGAGCTTAATGTTTGAAAACTTGAAAATAAGTCGTATTTACAATGCAAACATATTCTAATTTGTTGTTTTGTCCGTAATCACTAAGGATTATTGCATGTTCTTGGGTTTTTATTTTTTTATTTACGGCGTTTGTTTGTAATTTTTTTATATATATAGCGTATTTTTCAAAGTATAATACAAATTATTTAAATTTCCAGGGGTTACTAAAATATTATCTTTTACAGAGCATTTTATTTATTCTTTCCCGTGTTATAGGAAAATATAACTGTCCATTATTTATTATGGGAGCGAAAATTCATTAACATTTTCTTGTATACCCACGAACAGGCCATGCCTTTGTGGGATTTTTTGTTTACTATTTTTCTATGAATATGTATTTCATTGATAGGTCATTATGCTTTGTTTTTTTTAAAACTCTGTTTTATCACTTATGTTTATTATAAGTTACATCACACGTACAGAGGAATTATATATATATATAAAGATACATCACAACAATATGTCAACCTAAAAACGTATCGTAAGAAAAAAAAAGTTGTGTAAATATATAAACAAAAAATTAGGAAGTGGTAAATCTAGGACCAAGAGAGATAAGGTCGTTAACATCACATGCTGCGCAGACGATACAACCGTAGTAGTAGAATCAGGGTTGCGATTACAATGAGAAGTTAAGGACGAATTACGTCATACCTTCACCATGATGGTATCGTTGAAAATATTTTTTCCCAAACGATTACGAAGATACACTACCGACCCCCTACCTTCAAGTTGTTGATGGGTACATTGGTACGTACCGACGGGTCTTGTACCTCACGGCACTCATATCTACTCAATAAAAGTGACAAAAAATGTATTTCTCCGAACGGTTTTGGCTTTAATTTTTATCGTTCTGAGATGGACTGTTTTTTCCTTAAAAGCCTATTTAAAATATGAGAGAAAGAAAGTCAATTTTAAAGTCAAATTATATTCTGACATAAATGTCAGTTTTTAAAAATGCAGAGATAGTGGAGCTGGATTCTGCCCATTAAATATAACAGAGCATCTAGCCGTAAAAATGTTGCCACTATAAAAAATAAATGTAGAAT
Source organism: Micrasema longulum (assembly GCF_059751315.1). Taxonomy (NCBI): domain Eukaryota; kingdom Metazoa; phylum Arthropoda; class Insecta; order Trichoptera; family Brachycentridae; genus Micrasema; species Micrasema longulum. The sequence goes on along the minus strand of NW_028278155.1, from coordinate 138,834 downwards.
TTTGTTTTTTCCATCCGTTTAACTATTTACTGAGTGTGCGCATCGAGATTTCAAGAGAACCGGCTTTGTAATACGTACCTAGGTAGATAGAGATATTCGGGAAATTAACCATACGGTCTCAGGAACTGACAAACGTCGTCTGAAAATCGTGTTAGATTTAGTGAAAATAAAAATGCTGTTTTTACTCTTGTTTCGTTTAAATCAATATTTCATGTCCGCTTTCCCTGGAGTCTAACCCAGGACCTCTAGGATGGTAGGCGAATGCGTTAACCACTTTAAACATGGCAGACTTATCTTCACTCAATTTTATTATTCAAGATTTTTATCTGAGAACAGCCATCGAGTCGAAAACACTCGTCCAGTGTTCTGGTTCTATTTAACAGTCAGAACTGTATTCTTCATGCACCTGGACACAGAACATGAATGTTGCAAAGCAAAAATGGAGATTTAATCAATAAAATGAATCGAGGGAATTGTTCCGCAAAGTTTCCAAGCAATATTTTTCTGTTAACTGAAACTATTTCTACGTTTGGAAAATTTCAAAGTTTTTCTAGGAAAATTGATATGGATGACTTTCACAACAGAACAAAACCGCGTATGCGAATCAAAACCAGCGTACAGAAATAATATGAAAAGAAAAAAACCCATTTAAAATTCCCGTTAATTAAAAAAAGGATAAATCGCTTCGAAGCACAGAGAGCATCCGCTGGAAAATCGGCCGCCATTTTGTAAAGAGTAAATGTCAAAACAAGGTTGTTCTTGATTTGAAATAATGGATGTTTGTTCCGTTTTCGCAGTCTGTTGCATTTCAATCGAGGGCTGCGCTCATACATTGTCAAGTATGTAAAAAGATTGGAGGTGCCATCAAAAAAATTCAAGAGTATTCGTTTTTTTAATTGTTTATATAAATGTATATACATTACCAAAACATTTAATATGCCTAAATTGACTTAACGGCCTCCGTAGTGTAGTGGCGGCCTCCATAGTGTAGTGGCGGCCTCCGTAGTGTAGTGGTCAAGACGCTTGACTCATGCACGGAAGGTTCCGGGTTCGATTCCCGGTGAGAACACGGAAAATAAAAATGTGATTTTTCTCAAGCCTGGGTGTTCTGTGATGTAATTCACCACTGTAATTGGGCCTCCTGGCCTGTTGTGGTGCAAAAATAAATAAATAAATAAATGTTAAATTGCTGCGCGTTTTAAAGGCCATTCCGAAAACCATTTTTAACAATTATTTCGAGGGTTGAAATAAACGTCGGCATATGTGTATTGTATCGGGAAGGGAATACTTTGAAGGCGATTAAATAAATTCAGAAGAATACATAAAGGTTATTTATGCTGTATCAAGTTCGTACATACTATTATTATAACTAATGTTAACTTTTGTGTCAAAATTATCGCAAAATTTATCAATTTTATTTTTTAGACAATAATTTATCAAGAACTTTAAAAAAAAATATTTCCAGGCTTTACATTTCGTTTGTCTCAAGGTATATCACTATTTATTTATTTATTAACGGATGTCCATGTATACAATTTATAAGGTTTAAATATTACAATAAAAGAATAGTTTAAAACATAAAAAAAAAAAAAAGAAGCATTGACAAACATAAGGGACACCGAGACAAGATCAGGACTATTTATTTAGTGCTCGTTTAAATCGTTGTAAACTTAAACCAAAAAAGTCCAGATCTTGTCTTGAGTTAACAATACGACAAAGGCGGGTCATTGGAGAATTTAGGCTATAGTTTGTTCTATGCTGATCGATGATCAGTACTTCATTGTTTCTCAATCTACGAGTCAGAATATTGAATTTTACTTGTCCCAGTAATGATGGAATATCGATTATACCATTTAGTATGCCGAACATATATATATATATATATTTTTTTGCACCACAACAGGCCAGGAGGCCTAATTACAGTGGTGAATTACATCACAGAGCACCCAGGCTTGAGAAAAATCACATTTTAATTTTTGTGTTCTCACCGGGAATCGAACCCGGAACCTTCCGTGCGTGAATCAAGCGTCTTGACCACTACACCACGGAGGCCGCCGTATATATGGAGTCAATATTAGTTCTACGTTTTTGTAGACTAGAAATATACTATACAGTTTTAAACCCTTGCACATAAAAATAGTTTTCTGCTAAAGAGAGTCTGCTATGCTTCTTGTTGGTATATATTTTTCCCCTAGTTTCGTATTGTCACATTGTTGAATTATAAAAATAAATATAAATAAAGCAAAAATGCTAAATTTTATTAATAGTTTACACAGAAATGATAAAAATTATTTTTTAAATAAAAAATAATACAATGAAGATGAATGTTAAATTAAATTTTAACTAATTTTAAATTTTAAAATTTAACTAACAAATCAAGAATCTTCACATAATTTGTGTAATCTGCATGTTTAATCTAGAAGAAAAAACGCGCACTATGGTTAATACATTTAAAATATATTATACTTATTTGTTTGAAAAAATAATCTGGAATAATCGGCTAATATCTTGGCAAACCGCAGGCGCTGGGCGCGATTTATTAAATTTTATATTTATATTAGGACAAAAATACAAACGGTGGAAATGATTTAAAATAAATGGTAATTATTTATTTGTTTTTCTGTAAATAAAGTTACATCAAAACATTATAATGGTTAGTCAAATATAATGGTAAGCCGAGCATAATCGCTTCTACACACGGTTCGCCCCTGGAAAACTTATACCGGACTAATTTCTACGTATATTTGCAATGCATGAAATCTGCACATTGTTTATAAGATTTCATATTTAGGATGCATATTCTAGATTGCTTCGCAAAAATAATATACGGTAAAGGATTTTGAATGGCTTTGCAAAATTTGTAGATTGCGCCTTGCGCGGACATAGAAAATCAGTAATGGCGTCCTATTACCTTCCTGTGAGGATCGCATTATAAAACAGTTGGCATGATGTTTAATTTCTTTCTTAATACGGTTGCTGAATATCTCACAGAGTCTAATAAATCTTTTGTGAAAGCAGAAACCCATATTTTTCTAATGTTGTCAAATTATAGTAATAATGTATTTGAAAATTATAATCGTTTGCCTATTTGCACGAGGCAGGTTTCATTTCACTTGATTTACTTTCTCATATTTTTCATTAAAATATGGATATATTGGTATGTATCGTGGGCATACAAAAGAAATTGACCAAGTGACTAAATCAAGCATATACAAATAATAACAGTATTATTCTATTAAAATCTATAACCTACTTCCACTATCTATTAAAGCAATTAGTAATGAGAAAATGTTTAAAAACGCTATAAAAAATGGATAGTGGAGCTAGGTAGAAGTAAAATGGATTGTCTCATTCGCCCATACCAATGCTGAATCAACTGCTCCACAACTGTATAGCTTATGTTAGGTTTTTGTTGTTTTCATTGTGTGTTTTGTAATATAAATAATATAGATGTACATAAATACCTTGTTTTTAAAACTGTCTGAATATTTGTTTATTATGTTTGTTTTTTTAAGTTAGTCTTCTTTGTTTATTCTCAAATGTAATTTAAAAAAACTAAATTGTTTAGTGTCCTCGGCACGGGAAACCCAGTGAGGTCACATTATTTTTATTATTAATTATAGTTTGTAAGCGAAAAATATGAATAAATATATTTTTTTTAAATAATCAAAAGGAAGATTTGAGAAAATGTGGATGTTCAAACATGGGCAGAATGGTGAATGTTACACAGTGTGTAAAGTGGCCACTTAAACCAGCCAATGACATGTCATAAGCCCTGTGAATGCCTAGACTCCATTAAACATTTTTGAGAAGGGAATAATTGGGTTGTGGACCTGTAGCTAGAGTCTCGGACTCACGGACCAAAGGTCCGTGGTTCGAATCCCACTCTACCCCAACTTGATTCCCATTTTCTAATAGTGAGTTATTTACAACTCGTTGAAAATGGCCCTCAAAATTAAATATTTGGGTAAATCATAAGAACGCAAATATTTATTTTTAAAAAATATGGGAGTCTAGACATTTACAGGGCTTATGACCTGTCATTGGCTGGTTTAAGTGGCCACTTTACACACTGTGTAACATCCACCATTTTACCTATGTTTGAACATCCACATTTCCTCAACTCTTCCATCTGTTGACTTTTGTGAAGTAAAAGAGCTCAAATCGTCATTGACATTTAAAATCTAACGTCATTGACATTTAAAATAGTTCTCATTTATATTTTAAATAGGCTTCTTTAGTAAAAAGTGCTTACTTCAAAGCGATTATAAACTCCAATAAATCCTAATTCAAGCAAAAAATGCTCGCTTGAACATGAATTTTGCATGACTTTAGGAAATCGCCTAGACGGTACGCTTAACGGTCGTCTGCATATATCTACCGATCTGTACCGATCGACTACAAAGCCGGCTCCTATAACGCTTCGATACATACACTCGGAAAGATAGTAAAACAGATGGAAAAATATAATAACTAAATTATGTTTTTAGAGTGGTAACTTTCTGACGCATATAATCTGTATCTGACGCCTAGATATTCTTATTTGTTATAGGAGAGAACCTAGCGACATTACTTTCACATCTAGGCGTTTGTTTTATTTAAGTAACAGTTATGTCGGAATTTAATTCGACTTCAAAACTTACGTATTTCTCTCTCATATTTTTAATAGGCTTTTAAGAAAAAAAAGTGCCAACCTCAAAACGATGAATTTTTTAATAAATCATAATTTAATGAAAAATTGCTCGGTGAAACAATATTTTTGACATTTTTAATGCGTAGATAAACGTATCGAGGGGTCCTAGACCCGTCGGTATAAAATTATGTTCTTACATCATAACTTGATGGTGGGGGGGCATCGATACTATACCTTTGTAGTGGGACAGGAGACTTTTATCTTCAACTATGACGTCATGCTGAAGCTATGTCATTTTAGAGCGTAAATATGTGTACCGTGACGTACGCTTCCCCTTGATTCATATCGATGTACCTACCCAAAACGTAAAGGTGGGGGTCGGTATTATATCTTTATAATCGCTAGAGGGAATTTATCTTCATATCGTTTTCATACATAAATTGAAAAAAGAACTTAAAAAAAATACGTCGCTAGAAAAACGCAACATGTATGGCCTTGACATATGCCACAACATGATTCGTGACAGTGTTCTAAATAAATTTTAATAGGCAGGAACAAATAAACATTAGTCGTGACGTATTAGGGGCGTGGCCAATGGAATTACCGTTTATGCGGGAATTAAAAATTACCAATTCAAAAATATTTTTTATGCTAACAATAATTAGCAAAAAAAAATATTTCTGGACAGTATTTCATAGACCTTAATTACTTTAAAAATGTTTCAAAAATACCTGATATTTTCCTATTAATTTTATTTAAAATTTAAAAAGATACCTGAAATTTGAATATTTATATGAACTAACCTTCTTTTTATTTTCTTTTTTTTTATTTATTTTTTCTTTTTTAAATTCTAAACAATTTTTTTTTTTAATTCCCGCCAAACTGCAAAAGCAGTTTTTTTGCAGGGATTTCTCTCTTTAAACATTTTCGTAACACAATATAATAATGTTGTAACATAAAATATTTTTTTAAAAAATCTTAAAAATATCAATAAAATAAAAGTTTAAAAAAAATTAAATACAAGTAAATCAAGTCTTTTTTGAAAACGAAATATATGAAAAATAATAAACAAACACTTTTTTTGACACTGTTTTAAATTGTTTGGTTTCCCCATTTTTAAAAAATTTTTTTTTTTTTTACAGTCTAAACTTAGAATTTAAGAAAAATATTTTTAAAACCAATTTTACTTTGTTTTTATTCATATCACTATTTTTAATTTCGTCCGGGAGTCTCTTTACTATGCGAGGGAGTTCTGAAACTATTTCTACTAAAAAAATCCAAACAATAAATCTCTTCTTGCCACTAATAAAATACATTTTATAATATGGCAAATTCAAACAATAAGTGGTTGGACCCCAGTATAAGGTGAGTGTTGTCATTTTGAATTGGAGTTCATAGCGTTCGACTCAGCCCATGTACTGTGTTACACTTCGTGCCATGATGCCCAAATCAACTGACTCAGTCAAACCGAGTCATCGAATGGGTAATATTCTCAGAATGGAACATAAAAAATCACCTCAATTACGCGTTAGTTAACTCTGTGTTGAAAAGAGCTAATTGGATGGGAAAGCTGTACTGAAACCACCCTGGCTCCGGCAGTAGCAACACAAAAACCATTGATCCGAGTAATTTTGGAAAACCTAACTGATATCCGAGTGATTAGTTTTCAAGGAATACATAGTGTTGGATATTGATTCGGCATCAATGTAACAAGCGCAGTGCGGCTACGCAGTTGATTAGGAACAAAAATACAATTATCAATCATAACTGGACTTTTTTGTGCAAGTCTTTCTATATTTAAACAATCACAAAGAACGTCATGGTCTTTGAAAGAAATGTAACTATGACTGAATGTAAGATTGTAGTAAATGGAGATAGTTTGAAACAGGTCGAAGAATTTGTATATCTGGGTAGTATGTTTACTAGAGATGGAAATATGGACAAGGATATTGAAAGGAGGGTTAGTGCCGGTAACAGAGTTAATGGTGCCTTAAAGTCTGTCGTAGCAAATAAGTGTCCATCGCAAGAGGCTAAATTAGCAGTTCATAATGGAGTTCTGGTACAACTAATGTATGGAAGCGAAGCATGGAGTTGGAAAAAAAGGGACGAAAGTATACTGAATGCTGTTAAAAAGCGATCCCTCGGACGAATGTGCGGAAAAACAATGTATGATAGGTGCCCTAATGTCGAAATTAGAGCAGAATGCAAGGCTGAGTTAAGCATTATCGACAAAATTAAGAAAGGTCTTTTGCGATGGTTCGGTCATGTGGAGCGAATGAATGATGAAAGAACGGCTAAAAAGATTTATGATGCGAACGTGTCTGGTTGTAGAAGTCGAGGAAGGCCGAGAAAGACATGGCATGATCAAGTACAACAAATTCTTGAAAGTGGTCATGTGAAAAGTCGGAATAATCGACGTGCGTGCATGAGAAGATGTATGAATGTGAAGGAAGCAAAGGAAGTGTGCCAGGACAGAGTGGTGTGGCGTTCTATCCTCTCTGCCTACCCCTCCGGGGAAATGGCGTGATGGTTAGTTAGTTTTAGTTACAAAGATAGACAAGATCTTGTCTTGAGGGAGTAATTATTATTATTATTTTTTCCTTGCTTTAATTTTGATTTGAGGCTTGAAACAGGGATGTGTAATGTCACCATGGTTGTTTAATCTATACATGGACAACTGTATGGAGGAGATAGAATGTATGGGTATTGGAGCAAAAATGGATATTTTTTCAGTAAGCAGTTTGTTGTATGCGATGATGCATATTATTTATATTGACACACGAAAAATCATTTGTATCTGGCGAGTTAAATAATTTTTTTAATACAATTTTTGACACATAAATCAACGTAAGTATATCAAATCAGCTTTAAAACTTAAAAAAAAACTAAAAGAAACCTAATTATAAACGACGTTCTTAAAAGGTTACATCATTTTGCAAAAACGTTAGAGATGGACAAATTGATAAATGTAAATTAATTGAATAAAAAAATAGTTCATTTGATGTTGTTCATGAAAAAAGTATAAATGTCTTCTTTTTTGGTGAATAATTGTGTTAAACACACTATAATAGCATTGTTTTTGCGTTTTTATATCAATTTTCCGAAACAGAATCTCATGATTTTGTGAAAAAACTGATAAAATCGATTTGATCAGTGATCAGTATTTTCCATCACTACTGAAATTAGTTTAACAGATGTCATTCTAATCAAGCTATATTTTAAGGACTATAATGAAGTCGTTTGCTTGTCGTCTATTTGTTGTATGCTGATGATGCAGTTCTGTAAGCAAGCAGCAAGGATGATTTGCAACAAATAGTCTCTAAAATGTATGATGTATGCCTGGAGAGCGAATTGGCGATGAACGAAAGTAAGTCAAAAGTGATGGTATTTAAAAGGGGATGTGAGGTTACTGACTGCATAATAACTGTAAACAACAAATGTCTTGAACAAGTAGAAGAAATTGTTATCTGGGAAGCATGTTTTCAAGAGATGGACGAATAGAAAAGGATGTTGAAAGGAGAGTGAATGCAGGCAACAAAATGAAGGGAGCACTAAACGCGAAAGTAAGTCAAAAGCGATAGTATTTAAAAGTGGAAGTGAGGTTATTGACAGCATAATAACTGTTAACAACAAATGTCTTGAACAAGTAGAAGAATTTGTTATTTGTGAACCATGTTTTCAAGAGATGGAAGAGTAGAAAAATATGTTGAAAGGGGAGTGAATGCGGGCAACAAATGAACGGCGCACTAAGCACAGTAATTGCTTTTAAAAATATGTCAATCGAAGCTAAACTGGCAGTGCACAACGGAGTTTTAGTCCCAACACTTATGGATAGAAGTGAAACATGGATCTGGCAGAGGAAGTATGAAAGCCGAGTGAACGCGGTTGAAATGCAATCTCTTAGACGAGTGTGTGGGAAATCAATGTATGACAGGGTTACGAATGATGAAATCAGGCGAGAGTGTAAATCTGAGTCAAGTATAATTGATAAGATTAAGAAAGGGTCTCTGAGATGGTTTGGAATAATTAGTTTCATATTTTTGTTTCGAATCACCTTAAAGACATAAGTTTGGTTCGATATTTTCGAAATTTAAAAATAACCATTAAAAGTTTAGAAAAAATGGTAAAGGCTTTAAACTCCACGTCATTACATTCACTCTAACTTTGATGATCACTTTTTAATTTAAAAAAACGGACACAACTTATGCTAACGCCAAATACATTAACTCTAATGGACAGTATTTTAAAGGAAATTAAAGATTTTTTGTATTTTTGTATTTTTATTTTTTTTAATTCGGGTTTTCTTTTGGGTACGCGCTCGTATACCGAAAACCGAAAGTCCAAATTTACCAGTTTCAAATAATGGGTTCGTATTCCGCGTACTTACCCTCATATTTTATTTTCGTATTTTACATGAATTGTTTGCATTTTAATAATAGAATTGATAATTCAATTACCAGTCCCCTTGACTTGAGAATAACAAAAGAAAAGTAAACTCGTGTCTTTCATGATGTATTTCAAGTCACCCCGCACGTTTATTAACAGTTTAAAAGAAAAAAACATGACGCGAAGATACAAAATCCTTTGATTCTTACCGTAAACAAGGGTCAGCGTAGGTTTTGAAAAACAATTCACAAAAAAACGTGTCGTAAAAATGCCAAAAGTAAAACGTAATATTCTCAATTTTTTCCATTAACAACACATTACATATTACATTTTATTTTATTTATCATAAAAAATAATTTTGCATTCCGTTATTTAAAAATAACAATTTATACAATTGAAAATTCGAAAAGATAAATGGTTACTTAAGATTTTTCGCTTGATTCAAAATTAGTAATTTAAGATCGAGTCCAGGGGTGGTATTTCAAACGCTCTCGCGGCCGTATTATCGCGTGTATTTACATGCAAAATACGCGAGAAAAACTGTTTTCTCGTGCCGCGAGAGTGGTTCAAAATAGCACCCCTGGTCCCGACCTTTATATATGGGAGCGTAGTATGCCTCTTTCGTAGCTGCTCGATCATGGAATAATCTACCCACTCATTCTCCTTCTTTATTTACAAATGTAAATTAAATAAATAAATTTAAATGAATCACGTATGAAATGTCACATCCTGAATATTTAAATTGTTCCTTTTTCCTCCCTTTTTCCGTCCCTCTTTACCCCCTCAACTTTTCATAGTATATTGTAGATATTTAGTCAATTCTTACTTCTTAAAAAATACACATTTTTATTAATATTTTGTTCTAGAATGAAATTATTAACGAACCACAAATATTTTAATTTACCACTGATTTTCTCAAATAACACTCTTTCAAAGTTTTTTACAAAAACTCATTAGGAACATTATATAAAATTATGTATAGTCTGTTTTCAATTTAAATAAAAAAATAAATATGAAGCAAACACTTCGTCTGTTTAATTCGTGAATAATCGCCACTGTTTCCAAAAACAACGGTCAAAGGTATTTGGCGTCTCATCTTAAAATAAACTAATTTAAATTATAGTCTTTATCAATTCGAAGCACTTGTTGACTGTCAACATTTATTATGAAAATACCCTTAGAAATTAAAATAGCAACTTTGTTTAAAAATATAACACTCTGTATAAAAAATACAACTGAATTAATTATACGCTTTAATTAACGAATTGTAATTTTATTTATTTAATAATTTGTAAGCGACCCATAAAAATAGAAAATCGAGGGGGGTAACGACACAAATTCAAAAAGCTTAAAAAAGTATGCGGTGGAGGTGCGGTTTTACGAACAGGTATTTGAACATAGTTTTTCTGGCGCTTTCTCGCAGGTGCGCGAAATGACAACTGCACGTCGGACTGCTAATACCTAACTAAAATCGACCCGAAAAGTAAAAAAAATCGTATTCCCGATTTCCGCACCCTAATTTATATTTTTTTACGGAGTATCTTAATTGAATTTTTAGTCTCGATACTTTTTGCGTTTTTAAAAAAACATTTATAATATTTGGATACCGCACGCCCGAAGATGGCAGATAAAATTGAATGCTTTTATGGGATTTATAGTTTACTTAGCTCCCATAAAAAAAAATTTGACAATAAGGAAGTTCGGTGTCTTTTTATATATTTTTTTATTTGTTAACAGTATATTAAACTAAGCCAAATTTTTAATATATTTTTTTTATACAACATATTATCAGCGCTATTTATTTCTGAAATATCTCCGCGGGCGACGTCTGAGGTTGTTCTATGACAGTTCTTCCGATTGGTTGGTTTACGGTGACCAAACCGGATATTTTTTTTTATTTTTATTTTATTTTATTTTGGAAAGCCAACAGATTACAATATTTATTAATTACAGTGTAGGTTAAATTATATATTAAGATCCAATTACAGGCCTTCTCGTAAGCTAAAAGATAAATATTACTAATAAGAAGTTAAGAATAGATATTAAATTTAGATATGTATGTACATTTTACAGTGCGGATAACATAATAATAAGTATACATACATATGCAGCGAGTATAACATTTGCGATAATTATTGAGCCTTATAAGAAGAACAACTTAATTGAAGAAAATAATAATTATAAAAATAAAATAAAAAACTCAAAAACTAAAATAAAATAAAGTGTTTATAATAATTAACCAAATATCAAACTCACATACACATGTACATGTACATATTCATACACAATCTAACTGCACAGGTAGGTATTTCGGTTAAATAAGATATTATATAAGAGAATATTAAAAAACATATTTTTTAAAAAATAAAAAATAAAAAAAAAATTAGTGAAACATAAATTGATTTTCAATTACTTTTCTAAAATTGTTGCATGTTATATTATTAATATCAATATGGTTAAATTTATTGTTATACAGATTGCAAGTTCTACATATATAAGAATTTTGGCAAGCATTAGTTTTATATTTAAAAATATGAAATTGGTTTTTGTTTCTGGTCTGCGCTACAGGGATCCTAAAACCAATTAGGGATAGGAGCTGTGGACAGTCAACCTGATTATTCATAATTTTGTACAGATATACAAGGTCAGCTACGTTTCTACGGGTTTTCAGTGGTTTTAGGTTAAGATGAGTGAGAAATTCATTGGTTTCATTTTCTGAAACCCTTAATTTAAATCTGCAGTATGATATAAATTTTGATTGAATAGATTCAATTCGATGAATGTATTTTTTATAATGAGGGTTCCAGGCAGGTGACGCAAATTCTAACTGACTTCTTACATATGTACAGTACAATAGTCTAATGGTTTGTATATTACTAAAGTCATTGCCTATGCGAATTAGGAAACCCAACATTTGATAAGCTTTTTTAACGATTGCATTAATGTGAGCTTCAAAAGTTAATTTAGAATCAAGTATAATTCCAAGATCGCGAATTTCGTTTACTCTAGAGAGGATATTGTTATCAATTGTGTAGTTAAAATTAGTTTTTGTTTTATTTCTAGTGAAGGTCATTACATAACATTTATTAGTATTTAGTTTAAGGTGATTTAGTTTGCAGTATTCATTTAGCCTAATAAGATCTTCTTGAAAATTAGAGCAATCTTGATGTGAATTGATTTCAGAATAAATTTTCATGTCATCTGCAAAAAGTAAGAATTTGGCAAATTTAAAACATTTACTGATGTCATTGATGAAGATGATAAAAAGTAGCGGCCCCAAGTGCGATCCTTGGGGAACACCTGAGGGCACGCTTACGTCCTTTGAGATAAACCCGTTAATGGCCACTGATTGAAGTCTATTACTTAAGTAGGAAACGAGCCACCTGTACAGATCACCATGAATACCCAAACTCCATAGTTTAGTAAGGAGTATGTTGTGTACAACGGTGTCAAAGGCTTTGGAATAATCAGTGTAGACTACATCTATTTGAACCCTTTCGTCCATAACCTTTGAAACGTATTCTAAAAATAATGTTAGGTTGGATGTGACAGATTTAAATTTGACAAAACCGTGTTGATTTTCAATAATTATGCTCTGGACAGCATTGTATAGTTGATTGTAAATAATTTTTTCAAAAATCTTACTCATGACACACAGTTTAGATATCGGGCGGTAGTTTTTCACATCATTTTTGGAGCCAGATTTGTATATCGGGGTAATGAGGGCACGTTTCCATATGTCAGGAAATACTCCCTCACTTAGTGATGTTTTAAATATTAGTAACAGGGGTTTGGCAATTTCATGACAACACATTTTGATAAAATATGATGGAATATTGTCACTTCCTCCACTTGAGCTATTAGAGAGATTCTTAATAATATTAACAATCATATTTAGAGACATAGGAACACTAGAAATATTAACACGATCATCTTTTTGCACACTCATATTAGGTGTTTGTGGATGAGTATGATAGTTGAATGAGGATGCAAAGTATTGCGAAAGCATCTCACAGACTTCTTTAGGATTATCTGCTTTTGTGTCCCCGAATATCATTGATTGTGGTAAACCTTGATTTTTACGCTTACTTTTGACGAAATTCCAAAATAACTTTGGGTTTTGTTTAATTTTTTGTTCAGAATTATTAACAAAACTTTTGAAACAAAATTTAGTCATTCGTTTTTGTCTTGCGCGTAATATACCAAAATCAATTTTATCGAGAGGATTGTTGAATTTTTTCCATTTTTTAAACATTTTGATTTTCTCTTTGGTTAGTTTAATTAAAGCAGGGCTGTACCAAATTGGGTAAGAATTATTTTGACTACACTCTCTTGTGGGGACATTGGTGGAGATAACGTTTTTCACTTTCTCATAAAATATATGTACTGCTGTATTTGTTGGAAAGTTAGATAGTTCCCTTTCCCAGTTAATGTTACTCAGGCAATAATTTATTTTACTATAATCGGCTTTTCTGAACAATAGAATGGAACGGGATTGCCTTTGCATTGGGATATAAGGTAACTGTTCTAAATTAATATGTAATGCGTCGTGATGACGACATTCCGGGATTAAGGGCTGAGTAGGTTTCGTCATTACTAGCCTAACAGAGCTTATGGCGAGATCAAGATATTTGTTGTTACTATTCGGTATCGAGCAATATTGGGAGAGTCCGGTAAATGATAATGTATCAGAGAGTTTCAAAACATTGGTCGATTGAACACTGTTAGACAAAAACATTGTTCCATCTGTATTCTTATGCCACGAAGCTTGGGGTAGGTTAAAATCACCTAATACGAGAAATTCTTCGTTGGGTTTCATAGTTCTGAGCTCGCTTAGTTTATCGAGAAAATTGTGAATATGGGGTGTATGATTGTTTCCTGGTGGTATATAAATACAACATAAATTAATTTTAACGTTGTTGTTACCTGTTAACGTCAGCCAAATGTTTTCGGTTGAGGATTCCCAGTTTTGTTGGTGGTAAACTTTAAATTCCTTCTTTGCTCCAATCATCACCCCACCCCCACGTCTAGAACTATTTCTATCGTAACGATAAACATGGTAGCGGTCATCAAATAGTTCGGAACTATGTATACTTGGAAGTAGCCATGTTTCAGTTATAAATATAAAGTCATAATCATTGGAGGTTATACTAAGATAAAAATTATGAGTTTTTGAGCGCAGACCAGTAACATTTTGATAATATATACTTATTTGAGCTTTGGCCCTGTAATTTTATCTAACTTAAGACTACAATGTATGCAATATCTATAAAATAACAAAAGGAAAATCAATTTAATAAGAAAGTGATATGAGATCATTATAAAAAAATCTTTTGCAGCTCGGAATGACCCATCACTGGAACAATTGGGCTATTTTCACTTCTACGAATGAATACTTGTCCATTTTTAACCCAGACGAACTTAAAATTCTTTTCTTTAGACAAACTACGGACTTGGTTGAAGAGGGCACGGGTTACTGAAGTTAGGTGTTCGTTGGTGAAAATTTTGATGTTCCCTGGTAGATTCAAATCGCCAGAGGTCAAATCTTTCTTCATTTTAGCCGCTGCTAATATTTGGTCTCTGGTTTTCTGCGATGCAAATTTAACAATAATGGGTCTTGTAAAATGAGGTTTGTTTTTAGGAAGTTCTTTAACACGAATTCTGGTGACGAAGTTAATATCTGATGGGGCCAGTTTAATTCCATAATGATCTCCTAGTGTCTGGATTAGATTTGGGAGTTGTTCACTTTTTTTCTCTGGAATACCAATTATCTCGACGTTTTCACTTAAACTTCTTTGTTCGCTTTTATTCAGTTTTAATTGCATATTTAATATGGTGCTCTCCAACAATGTAACTCTATCCTTAACCATGTCTACATCTCTACATTTATCATCTAGAGTAGATACTTTGTTGGTTAATTCTTCCATTTTACTGTGGCAATATTCGATGCTGCATTTAATCTCTTTGATTTCATTAAACACTTTTTTAATTTCTCCTAAAATTTCTCTTTTGAAAATAATTAAAGTCTCATTAAAGTTAGATGGGTTTGCCTCTGAGCTCTCTTGCCGCCGTGTGCTGCGAGCGTTGCTAGTCATTGTAAGAATATGTGAAATAAATAAGTAGGTATTCAGAGTACGAGTTTTGAGTTCAAAGTCCAACTCAGAGGTTCTGACTAGGGATTGGTTGTATAGTTTAATTTAAACCAATCACAGTAATACTACTTTTCACTAGTAGTTTTGGTCACAATAATATTTTTTGCTCTTAGCACTTTTTTAAACTCAAGTTTATATCTGATTTTGCACTTTAATACCTTAGATTTTTACTTTTAATTGTTTATTTTAACTTAGTTTTATGTTTTGAGAGTTTATAGTTAGAATATTTCGGTAAAACGCAAAGAAACTGAAATTTACTGTGACAGGTTTGTTTACATGCACACACTAAATCAAGGTAATTGTTCTATTGATATCTTTCAATGCTCTCATATCACTGGATATCTTTCAATGCTCTCATATCACTGGAGGGTTCATATGAACCAGTAAAGGTATTTGAAATTATCATATGTAGAATCGTCACTTCGCGAGTGGAGCCATTTATTATTGATGAACAACATGGGTTCAGGAAAGGCCGCTCGGTTGGAACCAATCTAATGGTTTTTACAAACTACGTCACGGAAGCTCTGGATGCAGGACATCAGGTAGACTGTTCATATAATGACTTCGCCAAGGCCTTTGATACTGTCGACCATGATGTCTTATTAAATAAGCTGTATGAGATCGGTTTATCGGATGGTATGTTAAAATTAATGGCGAGCTACCTCCAAAACAGAAGCCAATACGTCT
The DNA here is from genome assembly GCF_059751315.1 of Micrasema longulum. Taxonomy (NCBI): domain Eukaryota; kingdom Metazoa; phylum Arthropoda; class Insecta; order Trichoptera; family Brachycentridae; genus Micrasema; species Micrasema longulum. The sequence continues at coordinate 122,976 of NW_028278155.1, read as the reverse complement.
CCTACGGTCTATTCGCGTCAGAGTGTTTCCATACTTTCTCGGGTGTCCTGCAAGGCTCTAACCTGGGTTCATTGTTGTTCTCAATTCTCATTAACAATATTAAAAATGTAATTTTGAACTCGCGTTTTCCGTTGTTTGCGGATGACTTAAAACTATTCTTAAATGTGACAACTTCTGACGATTTTCGTCTTCTAATATATTTGAATGGGGAAGGCGAAACAAACTTAGGTTTAATGTTTCCAAGTGTTCGGTCACGTCCTTCACTAGGGCCCAAAAAACTCTTTTTTATCCCTACAAAATGAATGACCAGAATCGTTATTCGACCAAAGTTAAGGATCTGGGCGTTAAATTTGTAAGCACTCTGACATTTTATGAACAAATAGAGACAATCAGTGGTAATGCATTGAAAATGTTAGGATTTGTTCTGCGTACTGCCAGGCTTTTCGAAAATACCCGCGTACTGAGAACTCTTTACAACTCCTTGGCGCAAAGTAGACTCGAGAGTGGCTCGATGATTTGGGGGCCACATGAACTGAAGTACTCTCTTATGATAGAGAAAATCCAAAAGAAGTTTCTGAGATATCTCTACATGAGAGAGAGCAGGTATTATCCTTGGCTTTACCCGACCGAGTTTCTTCAGGGTATGCATGGCTACAACAGTTTAGAGTCTAGAAAGAATGTGTATTTGACTAGACATTTTTATTGATTGTTGCGCGGTATGATCGATAATTCTGAGATTATGATGAGCATTGGTGGAGCAGAAACCGCATACGCGCATCAAATAGAATACGACTAAACTACTCATTAATGAGTAGTTTTATGTTTTGACCCATTAGTTTCTTTGTAGACGTCGCTCAGTACGCAAATCCCAATTTGCATTTAACCGTGTTGGGTCGTTTTAAAGTGTAGAAATACTGCTGGGATCTTTAAGAAACGGGAAATGGGATCACATTTCATGTGTAATTAGCAAATGCATGTGTAAGTGGCAACATTAAAATTGAATTATTTTTCCATTCGTCAAATTGTCGAAAAAAACAAAATGGATATTTTTATTTTTTATTTATATAATTTTACAATACGCCCAAGGGGCATTTACAAAAAATATACAGGTAAGTACAAACATAGTGCGTAAAAATTTAAAAGATAAACAATGCTTTTTTTTATACATTTAGAAACAATAAGAAGCATACTGCCATGCAAAATAAAAAGTGAAACTTTACATAGTAAAAAAGAAAAAAAAAAATTTTTTTTTATATATATTGTTAGTGTTGCTAGGGGAGTAGATTTTTTCACCTCTTTATTTGCTCATCTCATAAAAGAACTAATGAAAATTAGACCTCGGATTAAACAACGCCGTGGTGGACATTTGAACGACATTATCTTTAAAACATCAAATAGTATTTAACATGATATGAAAATATCCGTTTTATGTCAAATAAAATTTTTGGTTTTAGTTTATTAATTCAATTACTCTTATTAAAAGACCCTTCACCTATCTAATCTATTGTGTCAATCAATATTTCCGCACGCACAATAAATTTTAGAGACATTAACAGATTCCTTTTTTTCCCCTTACATTTGTGTTATGATTATATTTTTTCCCATCGTGCGACATTACGAATGCGCGCGGTAAAAGTGGGGCATATTGGGGGGATTTTCGGACACAGTCCGATGTATTCAAATATGATTCTACGCTATTACTATTCTTAATTCTATGGTTGAAAGTAATGTAAGGTAAAAGCAAAAACAATATCTCATAGAGCAAAAACAACTCATGCGAATGACGTATAACCGTAACCATTTTGTTTTATTTTTAGTACTCATTTTCAAATTAGGAAAAAAACGAACACGACTTATGCTTCCATTTCTTTGAGAGCGGAAACCTTTGGACCTCGACAAAGGCGTATATCGGGGGTGTTAATTATTTTTGAACACCCGCTACTCTCTGTAATAAAAAATTCTGGCAAAATACACACTGTGTCAAAAGACAGAGGACCGTTCCGCTGGGTTTGGAAATTTTCCGTTAACAGAGCGTTGTCTACTTCTGATTACTTAACATTTATTTAAAAGTAATCTAGATACGCTAAATATACAGTGACGAAGCCCTAATCGTAAGCCCTTTAAATGCCTAGACTTCGACAACCCTTTCTCAAAAATATTTTCCCTCTATATTGCAAAATTTTTAATCCTTCTATCGCATACGGGAGTGAAATCCAGCCTTGCCTACAAACATTTTAACATAGGATAAATAAATAAATAAAAATGTAAATAGGGGCTAGATTTCTTACTGTCCAAGCGCTCTGTAGCTGCAAGACGTGCTGTAATCTAGCTCCTAAATATCATAATCACTTTACAAATTTACTATTATGCTCAATGTTTATTTTTGTAAATACATATATTGATAATTTTAATTTGCTAGAATTTCATTCGTCCATGGACTTTGTAGCTGCAAGACGATTAATAATCTATCTTAAATAGGTAAATGTTATCAACTATCAAATATCTGAATTTAGTAAATGTGGTCTAGAATTCCAACCGTCCATGCGCTCAGTAGCTGCAAAACTTGTTGTAATCTAACTTCTATTTTTATAAATTTATTTTTTATTTCGTTTTTTTAAATACCACTTTCACTACAAACTTCATTGTGAATTTTTTTTCAAGTTAATAGGGGCTAGATTTCTTACTGTACATGCGCTCTGCAGCTGCAAGACGTGCTGTAATCTAGTTCGTATATTTCATATTTATAATATATCATAATTGGAGACGAGGAACTAGAATCTCAACCATCCATGCGCTCTGCAGCTGCAAGACGTGCTGGGATTTTTATTTATTTAACAGCGCCCTTGAGGTGATTTTCGCAAAAATGACGCTATAAACATTATCCCAGTATATATAGTATAAATATACATATATATCTCTTTCAACTTATTTTTAAATGTACCTACACTTAAGATAATATTTAGTTTTATATAAATTATCTATACTATACGTATAAAATTTACCAGTCTGAAGATGCCCATTAGAGGGTGAAAGCGCTAATTGGTCGAACAAATAAGTGGAAGCGTACCAAGCATTTTAAATTAGTAACTTTTTTGTATAATTATTTTTTTTATTTATTTATTAAGGAAAAACAACAGTTGTTATATAAGAATACAAAATATAAAAAATAGTACATACACCCAGTTAAAGTTTTTCACAAATATAATTAGAGAACATGTTACACAGTAAAGAGAAAAATAATATATTATATAAGACATGAGAAAAAAAAAGAGCTTGTAAGAAGGTTAAGGGATGAGGAAATAGAGTGGAGGAGGGGAGGAGAGGGATTTTCATAATATAGTTGACCAATTCAACATTTTGATACCATAATAAAATAAACATAATTAAAGGAACATAAACTTATTACACACTGACAAATGTTTCATTTTACAGTGTTTCAAAAAGTTTTTCCATGGAAATATTAGTAAATATAAACGCTAGCTGATGCAGCAAACTTCCGTCGTCATCACCAAAGTACTTTCAAAACGACCCAAATTTTTACCAGACACGGAGCCATGAAAAATTACCTATATAGGTTTAAATAAAGGAATGATGACTATTGTCCATGCGATGATATTTCTTCACAGAGTATCGAACATCTGTTATTTCAGTGCCCATTTTTCAGTTTGCAACGCCATAATCTTGAAGCAGAATGCAGGAAAGATGGAATATCCTCAACAGATATCCACATTGTAGTTAAAAGTAGTTATCACGCGCCATTGTTCTTGGACTTTGCAACAATGGTGATTGGACTCATAAAGGTAATAAACCAAAATCAGTGATCGAACATCCCATTTCCAATATTTAAACGATTTTTTCCGAGTACCTTAGCCTTGTACATGACACGTAAGGTCACTAAATACAGGGGTCCAAATTTATATTTAAAAAATAAAAGTTATTACGTCATCACAAAGTTAATACTTTCAATATTAATAATATAAGCATTTCTTCCGTAAACCGCTACCCCTCTCCGACAAAAAAAAATTGCTATAAAATCATATTTGACCAACGAAGCGATAAGCACCAGACGCGGACAAGGGAAGCGGCTGGGTAGGAGAGGGGTAGGAGTTTGTAGAGGGACTGCTTGTCCGAGAAATTAGGGATTTACTAAATTTTGAAATAACAATTTCTTTTTTTTTTTTTTTAAATAACTTATTGGAAAGTTTTCAGGATTTTTTTTAAAGTTTACCATGTGGAATGTGTCCTCTCTTCAGAGTCTGACGTAAAAAACTGTGTATTAATTAACAAAAAATATTTAAAAATACGAGAGTTTATATAATACTCGCGGACCCGACATACGTTGTCCTGCCCGAACGTTGGCTTGCCTGCTATTACCTTGTAAAAATACTTTTCATTGATAATTAGTAACCTGGGTACTTGTTTATGGTTGAATTCCAAAACATAAAATAATTTATTTTCAAATATAAAATTCTTTTTGCAAATATCAAACTCGGCTCTTCTCGTCAACAGGGCCGCACTTTATTAATGAATGCGATTTTCTTTATTTGAATGTCAGTTAATGTAGTTTGAGTGTTACGAAAAATCCAGGAAAATAAGTAAATGGGAAGAATTTGGGATTTGGGAGAAATTGGGATCCATAAAAAGCGAACGTTGTTTGTAAACATTCAAAAACAAACTTTTTACAATCACAAAATAAAAAAATCCTTCCGTTTTTTTTTGTGAATGCATTCTCGTCGAACGCAACCCTGATAGGTCGATAAAAAATGATTTATGCTTCTGACATTTTTTACAGATTAGATTGAAAATTGTAATATCTACGAACATGAGCAGCGCAAAGATCTACATTTCGCTGAAAACCGCACGTAAATCGGTTAAGTCGTTTAGGAGTTGAGAGACATCACACGTACAGAAGAATTATATATATATAAAGATTCTTATATATATATAATTCTAATGTAATGGGTTAATGGGTTCCTATTAATAAGCGGTTGTAGCTCTTCTTTTATCAAGTTCTGGATTATTTTAATTATTTATCAACACTTTATATACATATACAATATATGTACATATAAGGGCGGGCATATTGCCTTAAGGCAATTTCTTCTTTGAGAAAAATACAAATACATGGACATATTGAATCTTACAATTTTAGACATAAATTAAAAACAACGATTAACAAAACATATATATAAAAAAATATGACTATCCTAAGAATATTAAAAAAATAACACAATACTATGGAAGAGAGAAGAGGGGATGGGAAGGAAAGAAGAAGGATAAAGGAACAATTTAAATATTTAGATAGTGACATTTCAATCTTGACTTTAATGTAAATAAAGAGGGGGCGTCTCTAACAGTAGTAGGTAGATTATTTCACAATCAAGCGGCTGCTACTGTGAAAGAGGAGGCAAGAAAATTAGAGCGATGACAGCGTATTAAAAGGGTTCTCTCGTCACTAGAACGAAGAGATAGTCCGTGTTGTGAAAGAGGTTGGGATAGCTCTCTCCGATAAACAGGCGAAGTGGGATATTGTGAAGAAGTGATAGAATGTGAATGTTTCTTCTATGCCTGATACTGAGCCAGTGTAGTTGCGTGAGATACTCGGTATATTTATGTTATTCTATTTGGTGAACTTAATGACCGTCAAGGAGGATGTTTTAATAGACGCAGTAAATAAGAGCTCATTCTCGCCGTTCCTGTAGCGTTGTGAAACCGAGAGTTTCCAGCCTCTCCACATATGGAAGCCATTAGGCCGGCTAGGCGACAACTTAATATTTATTATTTGAATTATGTTTCTGTTTCAGGACCATGAAAGCCTCTTCATCATCGGGTCAGCTCCAGAAGTCCACCATCGTCTCCGGAGACGGCTGCCGTTCCATCATGAGAACCCTCGTTTTGTACCTGGTCGTCTCCTCTCTTCTCATAGCGCTCGCATCAGCTCAGACCTTCTACGAGGACAAAAAGAACGATCGTAATAATATATAATATATTCCTTTTACTACTACTACCATCATGCCATTTAGGCAGAGAGAATGGACCGCCAAACGCGTCTATTCTGGCATACATTCTTTGCTTCTTCCACATTCATACATCTTGTCATACATGCCCTTTGGTTCTGTCGGCTTTTGATATGACCGGACTTAAGATTTGGTCCTCGTCTCACGTACCGTTCATTTTCGCCATGCATACTTTCTTTCATACCTTTCATACCATACATACCATTCTTTCGTCGTCCATTCGTTCTACGTGACCAAACCATCTCAGAGACCCTTTCTTAATCTTATCAATTATACTTGACTCAGATTTACACTCTCGCCTGATTTCACTAGTCGTAACCCTGTCATACATTGATTTCCCACACATTTGTCTAAGAGATCGCATTTCAACCGCTTTCACTCGGCTTTCATCCTTCCTCTACCAGTTCCATGTTTTACTTCTATACATCAGTGTTGGGACTAAAACTCCCTCGTGCACTGCCAGTTTAGCTTCGATTAAGATATTTTTATTAGCCTCTCCTTTCAACATCTTTTTCTACTCTTCCATCTTTTAAAAACATGCTTCCCAGATACACAATTTCTCTACTTGTCCAAAATATTCGTTGTTTTATTTATTATGCAGTCAGTAACATATTTTTTTAAATATTTTTAATTTTTTTTATTTATTTCCATAACTTAGCAAGATCTAGAATAAAAATCTAAAATACTTTTACCTTACTAGTTTTTGTTGAATTAAAAAAAAAAATTTAAATAAAAGTCGAAACCGGTCGACGTATAATTAAAAATTCAAGTGATTTAAACAAATTTATTAGGAACTAGCGGACCCGACAGGCGTTGTCCTGCCCGAACTTTGGCTTGCCTGCTATTAGCTTGGAAAAAGACTTTTCATTGATAAGTAGTTAACTAGGTACTTGTTTATGATTGAATTCCAAAAGTAAAAATTATTAATATTCAAATATTGAATTTAAGTAGGCACCTAGGTACTTGTTTATGGTTGAATTCTAAAACATTAAATAATTCATTTTCAAATATAGAATTCTTTTTGCAAATACCAAACTCAGCTCTTGTCACCAACAGGGGTGCACTTTATTCATGAATGCGATTTTAAAGAATGTATTGAATTTTAGTTAATTTTACTGTAGTGTTACCAAAAATCCAGTAATAATAAATAAATGGGAATAAATTATAAGGAATGTAGGGAAAGAATCTAATTGGGATCCATAAAAAGCGAATTTCGTTTGTTAACATTAAAAAAAAACATCCTTCCATTTTTTTGTATATGCATTATCGTCGAACGCAACCCTGGTAGGTCGATGAAAAAAAAATTTATGCATAGAATCAGACTATTCTATGGATTTATGCTTTTAACTTTTTTTATATAGATTTAATTGAAAAACACGCGCAGCGCAAAGATCTACATTTCGCTGAAAACCGCACGTAAATCGGCATCCGTTTAGGAGGAACAGAAATATATATAATAAGATGTTGTTTATTGATTGGTTTTTAATGTTTTACAGCAAACAATCGTCCATTTTACATGGGGTCAAGGTATGGGAGATCCGGGCCGCAAACTAATGTTTTGGTGTCACCAAGAACAGAGAGGTAAAATTATGTATTTTAATATTAATATGTATTAAGTTATAAAATATTTAATCCGTTGGACAATGTGTCGTTTTTCATCTTGGATTCGTTCCGACGCCGACGTATACACCGTCGCAAGATTTGTTTTGTAGAAAAAAATATAAATTGACCCGTAGCTCAATCACAAAAAACTATCGACGTGCTAATAAGTGACGTGATAACAATTTCTCAGCATGGTTGTTTATCATATTCGCGATCACAATGCAAAATCCGTGGACACCTAATATTAAATGTCAAAATATTTCCATTTCGCGACGTATAATCCTGCTGTGCGCAATCACATATTTGAATTTCACCGCTGTAAATACGGGAAAATTCCAAAACTGCAATTTTTATTTATTTGTTTATTATTCATCGTGCTACTCATTGCATTTAGCCGGCGGTTGGCAAGCCAAATGTCAAAAAAAGCAGCCGCAATAGTAATTGTAATTGATTTTTCACTTGTTTGTATTAGATACTCCTTATTATTTTGCAAATGCAATATATTGTATTATTTTTTATAGTAAACGCCGATTTTTCACCAATGAACTGTATTTATTTACGAGGAAAAAAAAACAAACCTTCACGAGAGATTACACACGCGTTGACTTATCTCTTTCTAGTTAAAGCATGTTCATTATTTCAACAATGTTTGATTATTTCAAAATGCTTGCAGACTGGCTGGATTTCCTCCCTAGGGAGTTGTTCATTTTAAATTTATTTCAACAAAGAGGGTTTTTTTTTTTTGAGAAGGTAGTAGGTGATTTGGTTCAGCCGGATGAATCTCACCCACGTGATAAAGGTTTCAGCTCTTTTACTTCACAAAAGTCAACAGATGGAAGAGTTGAGGAAATGTGGATGTTTGAACATGGGCAGAATGGTGAATGTTACACAGTGTGTAAAGTTGCCACTTAAACCAGCCAATGACAGGTCATAAGCTCTGTAAATGCCTAGACTTCCATATTCCCTTCTCAAAATTTTTTTCCCTCTCTGTTGAAATAAATTTAAATATGAACAACTCCCTAGGGAGGAAATCCAGCCAGTCTGCAAGCATTTGGACATAATCAAACATTGTTGAAATTCTACCTGGTAAAAGGAGAAGTATAAAAATTGGAAAATTGTTTTCAGGCGTTGCCTAGTAGGTGATTTGGTTCAGCCGGATGAATCTCACCCACGTGATAAAGGTTTCAGCTCTTTTACTTCACAAAAGTCAACAGATGGAAGAGTTGAGGAAATGTGGATGTTCAAACATGGGCAGAATGGTGAATGTTACACAGTGTGTAAAGTGGCCACTTAAACCAGCCAATGACAGGTCATAAGCCCTGTAAATGCCTAGACTTCCATATTCCCTTCTCAAAAAAAAATTCCCTCTCTCTTGAAATAAATTTAAATATGTTCATTATTGTTCATTGTGATCGCTCAAATACTTGGCATATTTTTAAGCACGCATATGGCCTGTCGTTGAATGGTTTTAATGGTCACTTTAAACACTGTCGGATTCACTATTCGGTCTTTCTTATTCAAAAATTTTTTTTTTACCAGTTGTATTAAATATTTTTTTAAATAAACTTGAAACATTTTTTCTCCCAGGTTTTTCATGGCGAGCCGATACGGTAAGCGGGCCGACTTCGGTTCTGACAGCGAAGAAGTGAATCCGAACGATGTGCCCTTGGAAGACCAGACTCCGAGGTCCGAGGGTGCCAGGCTCGTTGCCACAGAACCGGAAGGAAAAACGCAGACCAGAACTACCAAGGGCTCGCTCAGGTGCGCCTACCTGGGCATCGGGAATATATACAGGTGTTTTCATAGGTAAGCAAAAATTAAATAAATATTAAACACAAAATCCACAATTAAAATAATATTTACAGTCCCGATACAGACATCTACTGAAGAAATATTCCACAAATTACAACTTATGACACCAAAACGATTATACGCAATACTCACTGGCAGATTCAAAAACTACTCTTACTCAAAATGAAAGACATAACCCCCACAATACATCACATAAAAATAATATAATCACTAGATCCTCAACACAAACACAACTTAAACAAATACAAACTAATACAACTTTCGGACAAAGGGATTTTGAGTATTATTCAATTAAAATCTATAACCTACTTCCACTATCTATTAAAACAATTAGTAACGAGAAAATGTTTAAAACGACTAAAAGGATCTACGATGCAAATGTTGATGGATGCAGAAAACGAGGAAGACCGAGAAAGACATGGCACGATCAAGTCCATCAAATACTTGAAGATGGACATGTCAAAAGTAGGAATAATCGGCGTGCGTGCATAAGAAGATGTATGAATGTAGAGGAAGCGAGGTCTGTATGCCAAGATAGAGTGTTATGGCGTTCTATCCTCTCTGCCTACCCTTACGGAGAAACGGCGTGATGGTTTGTTGTTGTTGTTGTTGTTAAATGTTTAAAAGGGCTATAAAAACATGGAAAGTGGGGCTAAGTAGAAGTAAAATAGATTGTCTCATTCGCCCAAACCAATATTGAATCAACTGCTCCACAAGTGTATAACTTATATTAGATTTTTGTTATTTTCATTGTGCGTTTTGTGATATACATAATATAGATGTACATATATACGTAGTTTTTAAAACTGTCTGAATATTTTAATAATTATCTCTGTTTATAAAGTTAGTCTTTTTTGTTTTTTCTCAAATGTAAAAACATTTCATAAAAGTATATTGTTAAGTGCCCCCGACACGGGTTACTCCAGTGAGCTCATATTATTTTTATTATTAATTATAGTTTGTAAGAGAAAAATATGAATAAATTAATAAATAAATAGTCCTTAAAATATAGCTTGAATAAAATAACAGTTGTCTAATCTGCGAGTGTAATCTCTAAGTCAACGCTCGTGTCGGCTTGTTTTTTTTTTTTTAGTAAATAAATAAAGTTCACTGGCGAAAAATCGGCGTTTACTATAAAAATTAATACAATATATTCCATTTGCAAAATAGTAAGGAGTATCTAATACAAGTGTAAGGAGTATCTAGTACAAGTGTCGAGCAAGTAGAAGAATTTGTGTATCTGGGAAGCATGTTTTCAAGAGATGGAAGAGTAGAAAAAGATGTTGAAAGAAGAGTGAATGCGGGCAACAAAATTAACGGAGCACTAAGCACAGTAATTTCTAATAAAAATATGTCAATCGAAGCTAAACTGGCAGTGCACAACGGAGTTTTAGTCCCAACACTTATGTATGGAAGAGAAACATGGAACTGGCAGAGGAAGGATGAAAGCCGAGTGAACGCGGTTGAAATGCGATCTCTTAGACGAATGTGTGGGAAATCAATGTATGACAGGGTTACGAATGATGAAATCAGGCGAGAGTGTAAATCTGAGTCAAGTATAATTGATAAGATTAAGAAAGGGTCGCTGAGATGGTTTGGTCACGTAGAACGAATGGACGACGAGAGAATGATAAAACAAGTATATATGGCAAAAATGAACGGCAACGTTAGACGAGGACGACCGAGGAAGACGTGGCATGATCAGATAAACCAAAATCTTAAGTCTGGTCATGTCAAAACCAGACAGAACCGAAGGGCATGTATGACAAGATGTACGAATGTGGAAGAGGCTAGGATTGTATGCCAGGATAGACGTGTGTGGCGGTCCATTCTCTCTGCCTACCCCTACGGGGAGATGGCGTGATGGTAGTAGTAGTAGTAGTAATCTAATACAAAAAAGTGAAAATCGAATTACAATCACTATGGCGATTGCTTTTCTTAACATTTGGCTTGCCAACCGCCGCCGCCGGCTAAATGCAATAAACAGCGGGATAAATAATAAATAAATAAATAAAAATAGCAGTTTTGAAATATTTTCCATATTTACACCGGTGAAATTTAAATATGTGATTGCGCAGCAGGATTATGCGTCGCGAACCGTAAATATTTTTACATTTAATATTTGGTGTTTACGAATGTTCCATTGTGATCGCGAATACAATAAACAACCGTGGTGAGAAATTGTTATCACGTCACTCAATTAGCACGTCGATAGTTATTTGTGATTGAGCTACTGCACATTTTTAGCCGATATACAAAATAAAAAATTCTAATTTTTTCGAAATTGTGGGCTGGCTGCTTTCTGCATAACTACGTTCATATTCCCTTCTTAAAAATGTTTTCCCTCTATTTCGCAACAAATTTGTATCTCAATAACTTGGGAGGAAATTCAGCCTGTCTGCAAACATTTGGACATACTCAAAAAAATTGTTGAATATTTAAATTATTCAATTGTACTTTGCGTTTCCTAATTTATTTATTTTTTTAATAAATTAAATAAAGTTTATATTGTGAAAGGCAATTGAGTCAAATGATATAACCTTGTAAGAACGTCATTAATAATTAGGTTTATTTTAGTTTTTTCTTAGTTTAATGCTGATTTTATATATTTTTTTAAATTTATATGTCAAGCATTGTATTAAAAAAATTAATTAACATACCAAATACGGATTATTTTTCGTGTGTCAATATTAATCACTCCTTAGACGTTACTACAAAGTTATGTCATCACTTAAACCTTAAAGAAACATTCATTTCGATAAAATAACCAATCGATGTTTTTTGTTGATATTTCTTGATAAAACTCCATAATTAATGATTATGATAAAATTATAATAAAACTTATCAATGAAACTAATAAAAACTGATAGAAAACTGATAAAACTGATAGAAACTTATAGAAACTAATAGAAACTGAATAAAAGCTGTAAATGTTGTAAACAATTCACCAGTCTTGAAGACGCTTACTTAGGCGAAAGCGCTCGTTGGTCAAAATAATTAAAAGTAAAACTAAACCAAGAAGTTTCATTGATAACTTTATTTATAATTTTATCATAATCATTCAATTACCAATCATTTTATTTTTAATTTTAACAATTCAGTACTTTCTTGTGCAAAGCTCTTAGCAAAATTGCTTACCGACTGAAATATAACAGCGCGTATTATTAAAAATATTATCAAATTTGAAAGGGATGAAAACATTACACAATTAAAGGGATAATTAAGGCGTTAATATATTGCACGAACATTGTTGTACCGTAAGTTATCATTAAATTTAAAAGGTTTTTAATAATTAATTAACTTGTAGCAAAATGAAAAAGTTCAGCCCTACGGGAAATTCGATACAATGTCTTCTTAAGCGCGGTAAAAATTAGAGCATTTACAGCGAAGTTTTTCTAAAATGATTTAAAAAAATATTTAAAATGGTTTTGATAAAAACGATCTAAATTTTATACAATATTTTGAGTTTTTCCAAATGTTTGTAGAAAAAAAACTGGATTCCACCCCCCAGGGAGTCTTTGATTAACAAATAGCATCACGGATAGATCATATTAGAGAAGGGAATGTGGAAGTTTAGGCGTTTACGGTGCTTATGACCTGTCATTGGCTGGTTTAGTGGCCACTTTACACACTGCGTAACGTTCAACATTTTGCCTATTTTTGAGCATCTATATTCCTTCGATTCTTACATCTATTGATGTTTGGAAAGTTAAAGAGCTGAATGCTTTATTTATGCGGGTGAGATTCGTGTGATTGAATTATTTAAATATATCAAAATATAATCTATTTGAATTTATGTACCACTCATATATTTATAATTTGACAACCAACTAGTTTCGGCATTAATTAACATAACATATGAAACATTTTCACAGTGAGGGTAGAGTGGGCGTGGCTAAGGAATTAAAGAGGAGGGGGGTTTATGTGTGGAGAAAATATAAGTGATACATAAAAACAAAGTGATTTTATTTTAATATATTAAATAATAATGTTCCACAAAGTAAGTGCTTCAAACATAAAAAATGTGAATTATTTTAGATTGAAAATTTTAATATTTTTCTTAAAAATGCCTAATAAAGATTATAATAATAATTATTATTATGACCTGTCATTGGCTGGTGTATGTGGCCACTTTACACTGTGTAACGTTCTCTTTTTTGTCTGTGTTTGAACTTCCATAATTCTTCAATTCTTCCATATGTTGATTTTCTTGAAATTAAAGAGCTGTAATCTTTATTGTTGTGAAGAGATTCATCTGATTGATTTATTTCACATACTAGGCAACGCCTGAAAACAATTTTCTAATTTTTAAACTTCTTCTTGGACCAGTTGGTTTTATTACAATATTTTGAGTTTGTCCAAATGTTTGTAGACAAAAAACTGAATGTCACCCTGTACGGAGTCTTTAAGACTTTTACTTTAAAGAAGTGAATATGAAAGTCTAGTTTTTTTAAGAAGAATTGAAGAAATATGGATGTTTAAACATAGAAAAATGATGAATGTTACACAGTATGTAAAATGGCTACTTAAACCAGCCAATGACAGGTCATAAGCCCTGTAAATGCCTAGACTTCCATTTTTACTTTTCTTAAATGTTTTCCATCATTTTTGTAATTTGCTTAACTTCTTAGATTTTCACAGCGTTTAGGTGCACAATAAGTTTTCCTGGGTTATTATGCCGGGTGGCGTTTGTACCCTTTACAGCGTCCATCGTCAGAGTTGATGTCATCAACATCGTGGAAAACGCTACTACTTTAAATTACGTCACAAGTTCTTCCGAATCAACCGATCAAGTACGGCGTTATGTGTTTGTATATATTTCTGGTTTCCGTGCAGCCATTGTTTTCAACGTTAAGCGTATTTAGACGGTTCAGGGTTCTACTTTTGAATGTCAGCGCAACTCACTAATGGCAATTCGTGAAGTCACGAGCGAAATAATTTTAAAATTCTTAAAAAATTGAGGATACTCGAATGTTTACACATTGGCAAAATGGTGAATGTTACCCAGTGTGTAAAGTGGCCACTTAAACCATCCAATGACAGGTCAGGTAAATGTCTAGACTTCCATATTCCCTTCTCAAAAATGTTTTCCCTCTCTGTTGCGACAAATTTATATCTTAATTACGGGACCCGACAGACGTTGTCCTGCCCGAAATTTGGCTTGCCTGCTATTAGCTTGGAAAAAAACTTTTAATTGAAAAGTAAATACCTAGGTACTTCTTTATGGTTGAATTCCAAAACATAAAATAATTCATTTTTTAATATGAAATTATTTTTGGAAATCTCAAACGCGGCTTTTCTCACCAGCAGTGGTGCACTTTATTAATGAATGCGATTTTTAAAAATGTATTAAATGTCAGAAAATATTAATACCAAAAATCCAGTAAAAAAATGGGACGAAATTATAAAGAATTTAAGGAAATAATCTGATTGGGATCCATAAAAAACGAATGTTGTTTGTAAATATACAATTTTTTTTTTCAAACACAAAAAAACAACATCTTTCAATTTTTTGTATGTGCATTCTCGTCAAATGCAACTCTGATAGGTCGATGAAAAAAATATTTATGCTTCTAACTTTTTTTTACGGATTCGATTGAAAATTTTAATATTTACGAACACGCGCAGCGCAAAGATCTAAATTTCGCTGAAAACCGCACGTAAATCGGTTAAGCCGTTTAGGAGGAGTTCAGTGACATCACATGTACAGGATATATATACATATATATATAAAGATAGCCACAAAGTTAGTGCTACAAATATAAATTTTAAAGTTTAATCATGATTAAGCAAAATTGCATATTTTATTTATTTTCTTTTATTTGGGAAATCAACAGTTCTACATACAAATTTGTAGTAAACAAACAGATAAAGTGTATAAACTTAGAACTAATAACAGATTTTCACTAAGTATACAAAGTTAGTAAAGAAAATATATTACATATAAAATAAATACATTTAAGTTTATGCATATCAAAATGTCATTTTCATGTACTCGTAAATATTTTTTAATAATCAAAGAAATTTTTATATTTTTTTTAAAACAGTAAGTTATTGTAAATTGGGTGGGATTAGGACAAGAATGCTTGAAGAGAAGATAAGGAGGGGAAGGGAGTTGTACATAATTACTATATTCTTTATCACATATTTTTATTTTTTTATTTAATTTTACAAAACGCCCCAAGTGGCATTTACAAAAAATATGCAGGTAAGTACAAACATAGTGAGTAATAATTTAAAAGTGTTACTTCTCCTATTTAGTCTCCATTCTACAGGACTCATATTGACCATATCGAGTCTGTCCAACACCTTTTCTAAAAAAAGTGGCATGGTTGCTCGGATTACAAAGGGGTAATTATTCTTATTTTGAAATAGAGCAATCTCTTAATCTGTCTTCATTGGAGAGACGTAGAACTGAGATGGACCTTATATGCATTTTCAAAATACTTAATGCTTTTAGTGATGTCCCATTTCTGTTGCGATCAATTTCTTTTCATGTTCCCAACCGTGTCACCAGAAGTCAAAGTCTGCTATTTATAAAATCTTCTAAGAGCAACTATGGTTTTTATGCCCCAATGTCCAGAATGTGTAGATTAGTCAATTCATCACACGACTTGGAATTTTTTGGGATAGATCTTCCGGATTTTCGTAGATCTCTTCGCTACTAAACAATGTGGGATGAAGTTGGATTGGCATGGTTTAGCTCAAAGTTTTTGGTCTTTCCTTTTTTTGAATATATTGTATACTATTATTGTTTTGTCCTTGTTTGTCTTTGCTAAATAGTTTTATGTTCTTTTTGTTCAGTTTCTTGCATTTATGTTTCTTCATGTAACTGGTGTAATTGGCATAGGCCGTATGTATATAATAAATAAATAAATCAAAGATAAACGACGCTTTTTTGTATACATGTAGAAACAATAAAAAGCATACTGCCATGCAAAATAAAAAGTGAAACTTACATAGTAAAAAAAAAAAAATTATATATAAATAAAGATAGTCACAAAGTTAGTGCTTTAGATATAAATTTTAAAGTTTCATCATGATCAAGCAAAATTAAATTTTAGATAAAGCTTTAAAATATGTATGAATTCAAATGTCTTACTATTATTTCTGAAAATAAAGGATGCTCCTTTCAGCGAAGGATCACTTTTATTCCAATTTAAATCAGTAAACAAGATAAACATAAATTCACTCGACAGGGAAGGATCAAATAAACGACCTCTTGAATTCGTATTATTTAGACTAGTAATTCTCTACCTTTTTTCTCTCCCACACTGTTTTATTTTATTTATATTTTTTTAAATAAATATATTACAAAAGAGATGATAAACACTTTATAGAAGAGAATACAATGAGACAATTCAGTGGTTTTTGTTAATAGACTATTAAAGTAAGCATTTTTTTCTATTTTCATTAATCGGGTCATGGAAGAGGTACCAGAATTTTTTTTAAAAGCAAGGGTGCCTGTCCGTAAATGCTATTCCATGGCTCAAATTTGTTACTAGATATCGATTTGATAGTAACTACCAGAAAATGTTATAATTAGAAATCAAACACTGATTTGAGTCTACTGAACACTTTATTTTATTTTTACAAATATAAACATATAAAAATAAAAACTTCGTGACTATTGTTTCGCCTTATTAGGACATTTTCAAACGAATGTGAAGATTATTTGGATTGAATGTCCTTATATAGTTATATAATTCAAGTTACTTAAGTAGAAAATAAAAACAATCCTATGAACCACAGTATGTACATTAATCATAATTGAGGGAAAAACCAATGGTTAAGGGTGAGGCTAAGTGTTTAATAGGTAATGGGGAATTTAGGTATTTATATTTGAATTTCGGGGAAAATATAACAAAGTAAGTATTTATTGACATACAAGTATGTATTGTGAGATAATTAATGAAGCTTTATAGTTTTGTAAATTTAGATAATTGTTGTCGAAAAAATATCAATAATATTATAATATTTCATTTAATTTATTTATTGACAATTCTTGATAGAATTCCGTTGTAATGATGTAATAACTTATATTTCCATATACGTTATTACTTTTAAAAATACTTGGTACACTTCCACTTCCATTACAGTCCACAGTCCATTATGTAGTATTTTTTACTGTCCTGTGTTTGTCTTTGCTTTTTCAACATGATAGTGTTGTTGTTGTCTGGTGTTATATTTGTGTATGTCAGCATTTTTGACTAATATTATGTCGTCGTCTTGTATCTTTCCCAGTGTTATTTTGTGCACAATTTTTAAGGTCTCAATTTTAGTCAAGTAGTTTATGTCAAACTGGTGTGTTTAATTATCCTAATATTCTCATTAACATGTTTTTGATTTATTTTGTGTTTATTGTTCCAGGGATATGAGCACACTGCCGGCACGCTAGGCCCATGACAAGATTCTGATTAACCACCACTTAACCGCGAGCATAAATTAATAATGTCCATTAAATAAATATATCATTAAAATAAATTTGTTGCCAAAACTGTTTGTTAATATTAAGAAAAAAAACATTACGTAAATATGTAAAAATAATTTGTCAAATGCCACCTGAGACACCAAATTATTTCCAAAAAAGCTATTTCCGTTTACAAGTTTGTAGTAAAATTATGTTTGTTAAAATAGGTTGTTCAATGTCAAAAATACATTTTATCTGTGCATACCGTTTAAACCTTCAATTAATTTAACAAAACAATTGTTTTAAAATCTTGTCTACTTTAAACGATCAAAAATATTGTTACAAATGAGTTTGTTTTATTATAGCAAACAAAAATGTTCTTTCAAATTAGTTTTTAAAATTATGACCAACAAAAATATTCTTTCAAATTAGTTTTTAAAAATATGACAAACAAAAATATTGTTTGAAATTAGTTTTTTACTTTTGACCAATTAAATACGGTTGAATATAAGCATTTTAACATTTGACTAACGAAAATGCTGTTTCAAATTAGTTTTATAAATTATTACAAAAAAATGTCGTTTCAAATTAGTTTTTTAACTTTCGACCTACCAAAATACGGTTTAAAATAAGCATTTTAACTTTCGACTAGAAAACTTTTGTTTCAATTCAGTTTTTTTTATATTATGACATACAAAAATGTTTTTTCAAGTTAGTTTTTTAACTTTTAACAAACCAAAATATGGTTTAAAATAAACATTTTAACTTTTGACCAACGAAAATGCTCTTTCTTAATAGTTTCATAAATTATCACGAAAAAAATATTGTTTTGAATACGTTTTTTAACTTTTGACAAACGCAAATATGGTTAAAAAAATCATTTAACTTTTGTAAACAAAGATGTTGTTTCAAATTAGTTTTTTAACTATTCTCAAACAAAAGTATTGTTTATTTTAATTTTTTATTCATTTACAATTTTTCCCTTTACACTTTAGTACATTTCTTATTGCAAATATTACTGTGTTTATTAAAACAAACTAATTCCAAATAGCTATGACCTGTGCTCGGATATACTAAATCTAGATTATAGTATGAAATTATTCTCAAATTAGTTTTTTAACTTATAAAACAATATTTATCAGTTTAAAACTCTTCAAGTTAGCAATTAGAAAGCAGAAAAAAAGATTAAAAATGATTCAACTCACTAAATATTTATTTCTGAAATTAAAAATAATTTGATTAATTATAATATTTATATTTTTATTGTATTTGATTAGATTTAACTTCAACTAATTTAAACATAAATAAAAATGTTTTTTAAGCTGTTTCTAATAGAATGTTTGACATTGAAAATAAAATATAATAATTAAAAAAACGTCATAAAAATATTTGGCACTTAAATATTTTGAAACGATTTGGTGCTCATTGGAGACATCTTATTTTGTTAAAATTAAGAATAAAATAATTAATATTTGTGAATAATTATATGGATTATTAGCTAGTCATAGATTATAATGTTTAATTTTAATTTTGTTGAAAATGCCGCTTTTAAAAAATGATGTTTGTAATATTTTTGGCTGGAAATTATTACGAACATCGTTAATTTATTTGTCAATTGCAAGAGCTTTTAATTATGTACAATATCAAATAAAAAAATTACGTAAACAAACATGTTATCCGTTATCCTTTAAACCGTTATCCTGGCTGACAACGCATGTGTCCTTCAGGAACTTCTTAGTAAAATTGACGAAGCTGGAAGAGTAATGGGCTTGAACATCAATGTGGCCAAAACAAAGATTTGGCGTTTAGCCGAAACCCTCACAATAATGCTGTATTGCGAATAAATGGTCAAACAATCGAGAGAGTGACTAGCTTTAAATAACTCGACCGTCAAATCACTTCTGATCTGGATCCGGATAGAAAAATTAGATGCAGAATAGAAATACCACGATCAGCATTCACTGGCATGAAATCATTCTTCTGCAGTGATAGTCTTAATTTAAAACTGAGACAGAGGATGGTCAAGTGTTATGTGTGGTCAAAACTGCTCTACGGGGTTGAAACATGGACTCTCAAGGTGAACTCCATGAACTGATTACAATGAAAGCATCCACCCCTTTCCCGAAACTGTGCATAAAGACTTGAGTCTTTCTTCAGTTTCGCATATCAAAATCAATTTTTTCAAAACTAATTAAGCGAAAAATTAATATGTCTTTACAATCAAACCGCGAAAATAACAAAATAAAGAAACTTAGAAAGCTTTCATTGTACCCCTCACTGCAGTATTGTCAATTTGTGATCAATCAAATACACATGCTCAGCACAATCACCTTTTTCTAATTTCCTAGTATGACAGTGAAGGAATACAGTGTTAGTTCCAAATTGAGACCGCGGCCGCACGCTCCAGATCCCGCCTCGGAAAGGAAGAAGACCGTAGTAATACAAACAAATCAAACAACGACACAAAACCCAAATACATATAGGAAACTTTAGAATAATTTGTCCTATACAACATGCACTCGAGCAACAGAGGACATATTTATACATAAGAAATTATTATAAATAAAAGTAGAAAGACACAATGGTATATAGTAGACTTAGTGGGAGTGGAAGGGGGAGAGAGGTGTTCATAATTAAATTTGATTTAGTGATTGTTTGAAAGAAGAAAACTTGTTATCAAAAAAATCAAGACTGGTATGTTTGTTGGCAGACCTAAGAATTCTAGGCATAGGGGAATGAAAACCATAGTTAGTTCTATGGTTATCGGTATGAAAGAGTAAGTTTCCTCTAAAGTTTCTAGTTGGGATATTTAATTTTATCGAGCTCAGTAGTTCAGGCGCATCAAAGAGTGAGTTGGGAATTTTAAATAGGACTAGAAGGTCGGATTTATTTCGACGATCTTGAAGAAAAGATATAATTAAGCTAGTTTCTAACTCATCATACGTATATTGGTCTCTAGATAAGCCCAACCTGCAGCCTGTCTTTCTCAAAAATCGATGTTGAACTGATTCAATATTCTCGATGTGAACATCATAATATGGAGACCAGATAACAGAGGAATACTCGAGGTGCGGGCGAACTAGGGAACAGAAGAGAGCTTTAAGGGTATTGATATTTTTGAAGTCAGCTGTGCTTCTGTTAATAAATCCAAGGAGTTTTAAGGATTTATTGATAACATGTTCAATATGAATTGTAGAAGAAAGTTTAGTGTCAAGTATAATACCTAAACCTCGTATACTAGACACAGATGATAATATTTCCTCGTTCAGTGAGTAGTCGTAACATTTATCTATTTATTTTCTTTTATTTGAGAAACCAACACTCCTACATACGTATTTATCGTAAACAAACAGATATAGTGTATAAACTCAAAACTAATAACAGATTTCCACATAGTATACAAAGTTAGTAAAGAAAATATATTACATATTAAATAAATACATCTAAAAATGGCACTTTCATGTACTCGTAAATATTTTTCAATAATCAAAGATTTGTTAATTTTTTTTAAGAACAGTACGTTATTAGAAATTGAGCAGGATAAGGACAAGGATGTATGAAGAGAGGATAAGGAGGGGAAGGGAGATGTACATGTTTATTATTATAATGTCTTCCGAGTTACATAATTAATTTTTAGTGTAAATTTTAAATCTGACAAAGAGATGTTTGTGTAATCTATGTCTTTAAATTTTGTATTATACACTGAAAAATTCCTTTAAAAAATCATTTTTAACATACCAAAAACACCCTTTTAAATAAATATTTCATATCAACCATGTTAGGAAGTGAAAGCTAGACCTCTTGCATGATAGGCAAAAGCGCTGGACATTACACCACGAGGTCAACAAAAAAAATGTATCTTCCGAATTCAAACGCCCCCATACCTCTTTGACAATTTTTTCGCCATCTCTTTTGAGATATCCTGATCTCAAATACTCGCTCTGATCCTGCTTGTTCTTAGGGAGAATATTGGTTCGACCAGAATTGTAAAATCCATTAAACCAGAAAAGTAACGTAAACTTTCCCAAGGAACAACAAAGGAAGAGGAAGAGGAAGGGAAAACGAATTACCTAGATTTCCTTTCTACAACAGGGCTTAAAAACCTGGGCCCGCGAACCAATAAAACAGTTTTATTTTATTGATCTAGTTAACTTTGCGTAGGGGAGACCGAGTAGAGTTGTAACAGAGGAGAGTTGAAATAATGGCGATTTCGAGAAATCTATGATCAATTTTTATTTTAATTTTATTTAATAACAAATTTAAGGACAATGTCCCATTTAAACAAATTATATAACAAAAAACAATAATAATACCGTAACAAACAATAGAAGGAATACAACAAAAAAGGCAAAGACAAGTTAATACATTAGACAGGCGTTATGGAATCTAGGTTCATTCTACTAATATACAGGCAATTTATTGGGAATATTTCTTCAGCCTTTTTGTAAAAAAACTCAATTTACAATCAAAATATTTTTTTTTTTATTCACAAATTTCATAAAAAGTGAAAGTTTTTGTAAAATTCTAAACATAACTACTTTTACACATCTAGTAAATTTTATCACTGTAACTCTCCAAAAATTAACAATTTAAATTTTTTTTTTTTTTTTTATTAACAAATTTCATAAAAAGTGAAAGTTTTTGTAAAATTCTAAACAAATCTACTTTTACACATCTAGTAAATCACTTTAACTCTCCAAAAAAAGAGACTTAACTCTTGTGCTTGGAGAGTGACTTACACTATTTTAGTTATTTATTTATAAGAGTTTATATAATTTTAATACAAGTGCATGAAAAGAAAAATAAAAACAAAGAATTTATAAAGAATAAACATAAATCAATAATACATTTATACTGATTAAAATTTAATGTTGTTTTTACACGAGTTCAAAAAATTTCTTTAGATTAACTTTAAATATATTTATTGATATATTATTTTAATAGTTTTTAGTTCATTAGAAGGATTATTATATTTTTTACACCTTTGAATTTAGATCTTGATTTTCACTAACAAATCGCATGGAAACCATAATTAGTCTTTGATGACCGAGGAACAGAATTTCATTATTTCTGAGTCTACGTGAAGAAACATTAAAAGATATTTGTTGGAGAATAGTCGGGACATCAAATAAACTATTAAGTATCTTAAACACGCTAATTATATCTGCATTAAATTGACGTTGTGAGAGACTGGATATATCCAGGAAAAGTTCCTTGTTGGTATAGTTATAGATTATAGTGATCTCAAGAGATCAAAAGTGATTCCTTGTTTGCACGCAATTTTTCTTATAAATTTATGGTGAACTGATTCGATGCGATTTTTATAGCGAACTGGTTACATCACGCATTTATTGTTTTCATTTATGTATTCATGTATTTATTTTATTTATTCAGATATTTAGAACATTACAGAAAAATAAACCCAATTCATTATAAATACAATTATAATTCACAAATGATAATATATAGTTATGTTATTGTAATAATATAACAAAGTGTAAAAATAAAAATTATAAGTTAGAAAGTGCTTTCCTAAGGGAAGGCCCACTGTCGTGAAATATGTCGACACCCGAGGTGATTCGATTGAGTAGCAAGATTGCTCTACCGACCGGCATAACCATTGGCATGTTGGTTCTGCATCGTGGTAGATAAAACAATCGATGCTGTCTTTGTCGAAGATAGTTATCAGGTACGAACAGATCTACATCCATCAGAATTACTGAGTTATGTATGCGACCAACAACCACCTGGAAGAAGTGACACCCAAACGAAAGTCCCTCCTCCTCCATAATGACTGATAGCCTAGCATCCCCAGTAAAAGTCGGTTGGAAAGAGTCAAGTCACATTCTTTTAGGTACAGATAACGCAGAATTTTTTTCTGCACTCTCTCCACCACCAAAGAGTATCGAACCTCATGTGGCGACCAAATAACAGAACTAAACTCCAAACGACTTCTTACTAAAGAATTATAAAATGTCCTCATAACCTAGTATTAGAAAAGATCTTGGTATTTTTAAGAACAAAACCAACCATTTTAAGGGAGTCATTACGTAGATTAACTATATGAAGATTAGAAGATAACGGAGCGTCAAACAACACCCCGAGATCTCTCGATGTTGAAGCCTTTTCAAGCCTCACTCCGTCCATGAGATAACTATAATACATTATTTTGAATATTTTTGTGTATGCCATTACAATTATTGTTTTTCGAAATACAAAATTCTGGCTTTTTGCTGATGACAACAAGGTACTTAAACTGATTGAATCTCCCAGTGATTGTCTTCTTTTTCAACATGGTATTAATTGTTTTAATGAATGGTGCGACATCAATTGTCTTCAACTTAACATTGGCAAATGTAAAATAATATCTTTCTCGCGACGAAAAAAACCTATACAATTCAACTACAAACTAAAAAATACTTCCCTTTCAATGGTTTCGTCAATAAAGGATCTTGGCATTACTTTAGATAGTAAACTTTCCTATCGTGAACACATTGATAATATTGTAAACAAATCTCTCAAACTTCTCGGTTTTATCAATGGAGTGACGGCGGACTTCAAAAATATTAATACCATCAAAACTCTTTATTGCTCACTAGTTCGACCCCATCTAAAATACGCATATCCGATTTGGTCTCCATTCTACAGGACTCATATTGACCATATCGAGTCTGTCCAACACCGTTTTCTAAGAAAAGTGGCATGGTTGCTCGGATTACAAAGGGGTAATTATTCTTATTTTGAAATACAGCAATCTCTTAATCTGTCTTCATTGGAGAGACGTAGAAATTAGATGGAACTTATATGCTTTTCAAAATACTTAATGCTTTAAGTGATGTCCCATCTCTGTTGCAATCAATTTCTTTTCATGTTCCCAACCGTGTCACCAGAAGTCAAAATCTGCTATTTATAAAATCTTCTAAAAGCAACTTTGGTTTTTATGCCCCAATGTCCAGAATGTGTAGATTAGTCAATTCATCACACGACTTGGAATTTTTCGGGATAGATCTTCCGGCTTTTCGTAGATCTCTTCGCGACTAAACAGTGTGGGATGAAGTTGGATTGGCATGGTTTAACTCAAAGTTTTTGATCTTTCGTCTTTTTAAATATATTGGATACTATTATTGTTTTGCCCTTGTTTGTCTTTGCTAAATAGTTTATGTTATTTTTGTTCAGTTTCTTGCATTTATGTTTCTTCGTGTAACTGTTGTAATTGGCTTAGGCCGTATATATAATAAATAAATAAATTACAAAACATTTGAAGACAGTGAAAAGGAATTTGTTTTGTTTGCTCCATTGAATAATATTTTGAACGTCACACTGAAGTTTAATACAATTTGAAGACGTATGTATTTCACAAAACATTTTTAGTTCGTCAGCAAATAAGAGAAAATTTTAAAATTTTATGTCCCAAATTAGAACCTTGAGGAACTTTTGAAGAGGTATTTAATGTTTCAGGTTGAAACAGTCTGTTTGATTGATGTTTTTTTAACGTACCACTTGATGGAGTCGGAAACAGCAGTCTACAGGGAGTGGTTGTGTGTATACGACATCTGGACGGAAAAAATACCAAAAGTAAGTTTTTGGCCAGTGTTTTGATAGCCTGTTATTCTATACGTATATTATGAACGCTGATGTGATATTGTATCTAATATACACTGACTATTCAAGTTTCAAAGCGTGATATTGTTTTTTATAGTTCGTCTCTAGTTTAGAGGTTAAAAGCCATTATTCTGAACTTTGTCAGCCTCGTGTCGTAATGGTCAGCGCATTTTTCTACCATGCCAGAGGTCTTGAGTTCGATTCCAGACATGGTTGATAAAAAATATTATTTACAAGGCTTTTATACTAGAATATTTCATAGTCCCTAGACTGGTACTTGATGCGTAAGACTGATCACCTTACCTTCATGTAACAAAAAATATCAAGATACGCTGCGATTGGTGTAGCATTGCAGTGCCCTATGCACCATTAGGCGCGGAAAGGGAATGATGATGATGATTCTGACAAAGCCTGATTTTTTGGGCTAGGAGAGTTAAAACAGCTTGTTTAGACGCATGTGCATCAGCACGTTGGTTTTATATTGTTGTGCAACTACAGTGATGAAGGATTTGCATGTTAGTATAATTTATAAGTGTCCTGATGAAACCGGTAAGTGCAGTTATTTAGCATCATTAAATAAAAAAATCGACAGCTAAGTCGCTTTAAATATTTATAATGGTATTTTTTTAAACATACTTGAAAACCCCTGATAGAGCGGAAGAAAAATGAACTATGAGCATCAACACTTATAACCGCGGGAAACAAAATTGCTTCGATCCGCCATTTTGAAAAATATCACGTCAAAATATGATTTTTCAAAGACGTCTCAATAGAGAGGGAAAATGAGGAAAATAGATGCGTAGGTTTTCACGGTCACTGTTCTCAATATTTATTTATTTATTTATATACGGCATTTCGGCCATTTACATATATGTGGTATAAAGAGTGCTTAAAAATAAAAATATTTAAAAAAAATTCGAACATGAAATATTAATATACTCGTACTGTACACATTATTAATTACTTGAAATACATATATATTTTAAAGAAATTATACAATAACAAAATACATTAATCAATCAAAATTATAACTATTCCAACCCAATTATCTGAAGATGATTTGCTCTTTTTGATAAAAATATGTTGGTCACTTTATTTTTTAAGTTAGGCAGAGATAAACTAAATATATCAAAATGTGATGCATATTCATTTCCCGGTATTCTGTAATCTAACAATAGGTGAGTTATATTGAGCTACCGTTCGACAATTTTGACAATAAAATATTGTAGATGTTCTGCTTAATCTAGGTGGTACATAGAATGAAATCAATTTCAGTAGATCAGGGGTATCAAACATTGGTTTTATTATTTTATATAAGGTCGTAAGATCGGTTGATGTTCTTCGTTCTTGCAATTTAGTTAATTTAACCCTTATACTGCTAAACAACGATATATCGTTGTTGATAATCCCTATCATAAAGTTCTAACTAGACTGATGCTGACATCATAATCCCCAAAAGGGTAAATGAATTCGGGAACTGCTTGTTGCACTTAACCGTCAGTGATATAAAACATTTTCAAAATCTAAAAATTACTTATTCGACGGGTTATTATTCAGTTTCGTACCTATTTCAGCCCTCCGGAAAATTTAATACAAAAAATGTTTTCTTACACAAAAATTCGAGCATTAAATTGTACAGCAAAGTTTCTTGAAAATTAATAAAAAATAATATAAAATATTTTATAAAAACGAACTACTTTGAACGACGTCACTTGTTCATATGAATCAACCAATGATAAGAGGGTTGTGGAAGATTTCCGGTTTGCTAATCGTCAATCTAGCAATCAACAGAACAAATCAAGAAGAAGCGGAAGAGAACTTGTGACGTCCCACGTGGATTAATTTCGGAAATACAAAACTTTAAAAAATCGTAGCGCCGATAATACGATACATAAAAATTGAAAAAAAGCTTTGTTTAGTAGTTTATTAACAAATATATATATATATATATTTGAAACAACTAAATTTCCTCGTTATACATTTTCTTATGATGTTTAAATTTGCAGTGCTTCCAAAAAAAGAGAAACGACCAAACACAGGAAACATCTAGCTAGCCGGGACCGGAAACAGGGATTTTTTTACATTGCAAAAAGAGTGAAATAAAAAATAAATCATTTTAATATTTAGAATTTTAAATGACTTTTATGATATTTGAGAAAACTAATTATATTTTCTATCTTCCCTGATATTATACCCGATCCAGTGATTACAAAAATATTGATGTATTTCCGGAATGAATAACTAATTGAATACTTTACCTTTAATATAATAACTCTTATCTAGTAAGGTCCCTATATCACCTGAAAACCCCGTAATTAAGAATATAATCAAATAAGTAAAGAGCCATAAAATATAAAAATAATTCACCATGGAACCTAAATGATTGTCAATTAGGACGTTTGAATATTAAAAAATCATTTGTTAATTTATTATAATGGATACCTACAGTAATGTGAAATAAAAATATTTTAGCTGTTCATTAGGTAGTAATTATTACTCTACAAACAAAACGTAATTATTACTATACAAACTCTATTCTAGAAACTATTCTACAAACAAAACGTAATTGTGGTAAATAAAGTATATCAGCTCGATCTTGATCCAAAAATATTTCAGAAATGCTTCTTCGATTTTGAGCTCTTCATAAGAGTCATATAAACTATCATCACTATCACTTAGGACAAGACAGATGCAAGACCTTGAACTGAAAGGTGACTTTGTGTACCTCGGCTCGCTTATCTCCAACAACGGCAGTTGCAGACCTGAGATTGGTCGCAGGATCCAAATGGCCAAAGAAGCAATGAACCGTTCCGAGAAGATTTGGCGAGATCGAGGTATATCAATAAACACAAAAAAGCGGTAGATGGAAGCCCTGGTATTCTCCGTTTTCCTATATGGATCTGAAACGTGGACAATGCGTGCCTACGCGAGGAAGAGGATCGATGCATTCGAGATGTGGTGTCGGAGAAGGCTGCTGCGTGTGGCTCGGACAGCCAGAAGGACGAATGCATCTATACTGGAAGGCTCCATACTACAACTCGTCTATCAGTGGTGTGTTTGAGAAGGATACTGTTTTTCTTTGGACATATTGCTAGACGTGAGCCAGACAATCCAGAAAAGGCAATAATGTTGAGTTGAAGGTAGGAGGAGCCGGGGTAGAATCCCATATAGATGGACTGACCAAATAAAGGTGGCTACGGTGCTAAAATTTGATGAGTCAGTTCGTCGGGCTGAGGACAGACTGGAGTGGAACAGACTAATCAGAAGTGTTCATGGTGATCACGATCCTCAGCATTGAGGGACCAACTTGGAAGAAGAATAGATATTGGAGTGTTTTATCATTATTTCGACTACTAGGAACTGAAATTAAATATGAAAGGAAAATATTACATTTCCTTTTATGTGTATAGTATTTTAAGTGGGTGTTATGTAAAACATGACGAAGATCTCAAATACAATGAAAATCGTTTGTATTTTCAACTTGATGCAAAATTTATTTTCTCCTAAAAATGTAGAACGACGCGTTTTTACTTTTATACGACTTCGGAGTCTTTTGTGAAATGAATTGCATTGAAACACGGCGGCAAAATTTCTATTCGACAAACCGAACACTTCTGAATAAATATTATTTTATAAACATGTGCATTTGATTCATTTTACGAAGCCGGTGCATTTCATGAATGCATTTTCATTGAAACGCAGTTATCGCGTCTTAATTTGGAAATTTGCTCTTTAATACTAACTGTACAGGCCTGAAAAAACTACTAAATATACGTAGTGCGCAAGTCAAATGTTTTGTTTTATTTGTTAGTGTAGACTAAAGCTAGGGTTTCCTAGGACAGCGGTGCCCGTATCTTAACGGCCGTAGTGAACGGTGATGCGGTGGACAGCCGTCGTTCGTGCACGACGAAAACACGACTTGGGAAGACACAAAGGAGTTGGCAACTGATAGAGATAGATGGAGGCTCTTTGTGGATACCATATACTCCAACTAGGGAGCGGACATGGAATGATGAGTTTACAAAGTATTTACGAAAAAATACATAAATTACATGCAAAGTGAAAGGGGATGCAAACACCACCATGTCTGAACATGCACTAAAATTAAGTCAATCATTTTCAGCGATATGTTTATAGGGGTGGGGATTAGGGAGATTGTTTAATTCGGAATGGATGGAATGATTATGTGTTTTCTGTTTAACAATATGATCTCGCGTGGTATTATTTATGGGGAAAAGGGCAATCGTTTGCTACCAACAAATGCTGAGAAAAATATTTTCATTCATCACAGCTCACCAAACCTAACAGTAAAGGTATATACATACACACAATACAAAGCTAGCACAACGTGAAAGCTTGTCATTGAAACACTTCATTATACAATTACGAAAATGCTCCTATATACCTGCGCGAAAAATTTCAACGCTTATCAGTTCATGGTTTACCTCTTCGTTCTAATTCTCAAGGCACTCCTTAATACCCGTCCACAATTCCTCTTTCTTCTCTAACTCGTATAGTGTCCATGCGGCTCCACTGTGAAATCGTCTCCCATCCACCATCAGAGATGTTACTACATTATCTCTGTTTAAATCACGTCTGAAGAAACATCTCCTTTCTCTTCCTTAATCTCTCCTCCTTTCCTGTATCCTCTTTTTCCCTTTTTCCCGTTGAGTTATAGTTTTGATTTAAGGTAATTTATAAACAAATACGTTTATTTCTACGTTTATATATAACTTGAATTATAAAAATTGAACTTTTATTGTATTGGTTGGTTGGAAGAAATTGCCATTTGGCAATAAGCCCGCTAATGTACAAATAACATTATGTACAAAAAGTTGAATTAATAAAAAAAATGAAATGAAAATTCTTAAAAGAAAATGTTGATAAAACTTTTAAGGAAAAAATAATTAAATTGCTCATATGTAACAAGGCTTAATATTGATTATTATTTTATGGGAACAATCATATATTTATTTTTTTGTACATAAATTTTTGTGTAATAATACGTATGCTTTTAGTTCTTAATAATGTTTGTATTACTTTTTAATATTATATAATTTCTCTAACCTTTTTCTTTGTAAAGAAAAAATAAGAAACCTGCTGACAAGCCGGTTTCGCGGTTTAGTGGGTTTTTTTCTGTTTATGTTGGCCTTCTTAAATAAAAATGAATCCAAAAAATTAAAAAATTTTTTTTTTTTTTTTTTTTAAAAAGCAGAATAGTTCGGATACCGAATAGTAGCCGAATTTTTGTGGCATCTCTGGAGTAATAATATTAACTGACCGCCGACATTTTGACTGGCATAAATCCACCATTTTGAAATTATTTATTAACACAGGATTTGAAACTAACCTCACTAATAGCAAATATAGCATCAGAATGTCCATTAATCTTTATTTCCCGAGTTTTTCGTTATCCTCTATTACAAGCTAAGCCGTCCGCCATTTTGTGTGGGAAAATATATTACTTTTTAATGAACTCCAAAATAACTAAATAATATAAAATTAAAAGCACTAACTTTGGGGTTATTCATTATAATAAAATAACTTATTTATTTTATTTATTTACTTAATCAAATATATAATACATATACATAGTTTAAAAATGAAAATGTTGGTACATTCAATATAATTTTATTTTTATTTATGGATGTAGCCACTCCATTGGCCCACAGGCACGTTCCGGAGTGTCAGTGTATTATTTATTTTATACATAATTGTACATACTTTCACATCAATTGTTGTGTAAAATTAAAAAAAAAAAAACATACATATATCAATAAAATGATAAAGGATTTTCAAGAAACTAAAATTATATTCATATATATGAAACATATTCCTTAAGCTTTCTGTCTAGTCTTTTGAGCAATCCATTCATGGACTCGAGCTTTGAAAATACTGTTTTTAATTTTGTTCACCAATATGTCCTTGTTTAAAAAGTTGTAAAGCTTAGGGGCCAGAAAAGTATAATGCCTTTGTCCGTAATTTATTTTTTTCTTTGGGAGCAGAAGTATCATTTTCTGTCTTTGCCTAGTGTCGTAAATTTGTTGTCCGTCATTATGTCTCTCAGGATTTTGAAGAAAATGTCTTAAAATTGTCTCTATGTATATTTGTTTTATGTCTAGTACTGGAAATTCTGTAAAAAGTCAGTCTGTAGAGTATTGGTAAGGCTTTTTGTTGGGTACTCTTAGTAAGGCTTTTTGTGCTTTCATTAATGGCTCTAATGTGGTTTTACTTGTTCCTCCCCATCCTATTATTCCATAACCAATAATTTATTGTGCCAGAGCATAGTATAGATTAATTAAAGTTGTTTTGATTAGGATGTTTCTAACTTTTTAAAATAAATATATCATTTTTCTTAGTTTGGTTGCTGTCTTATCTACGTGTATGTTCCATTTTAAGTAACTGTCAATGTGCATACCTAGATATTTTGTATTATCGACCTTTTCCATAGTTTGGCAGTAACAATCGCTGTTTCTTGCATTTGTACATTCGTGAATTTTAAGGGTTCTTTAGATTTGCTGATTCTGTTTGTCTATACTAAAAGTCAGATATTTTGTTTTGTGCGCGTTAAGTGTAAGTAAGTTATAATCTAGCCATGTTTTCGTCTTTTCCAAGGCTTTCTCACTTTTATTGTACACTTCCTTCCAGCTTTTAATATTATTTATTTGACACTTTATATACATAAACAATATATATACATATGTATAAGGGTGGGCATATTGCCTTAAGGCAATTTCTCCCTACCTACCCAAACCGTTAGCATGGAATAAAAGCACCGTATCATCTGCGAAAGTTTTTAGCTTCTAGCTAGGTCTAGGAAAGCCTAGCTAGAAAACCTAGCTAGGAAAGCTAGGTCTTTGAAATAACACAGCATTATGTGCCGATGATGACAGTTTCTTGATTCGTTATTTTCCAAGTTGCACAAAATCGATTTTTGTTATTTTTTAATATATAATTCAATGATGTGGCCGGTAATGAGCAACGAATGAATATAGTAATGTCAGGAGCAACTCTGAAAAACGCGAAAGAGTTTGTGTACCTTGGAAACAGGATCGAGTCGACTGCCGCATACACCGAGCGAGGCTTGCGTTTAACAAAAGATTTTTGAGTCAAATAATATCAATCTAAAACTCCGCAAGCAACTTGCTAAGACATATGTATGGAACATATTGATGTACGGTTGTGAGACATGGTGCCTTAGCGAAAGAGATAAAAAAAGACTATAGGCCTTCGAGATGTGGTGCCACAGAAAAATATTAGGAATTTGCTGGAGAGACCACATCACTAATGACGAGGTTCTCAACAGAATCGAAAAAGGTAGGCACCTAATCAAAACCATCTCAGAGAGGCGAACCCGATGGATCAGCCACATTATGCGCTATAAGAGTCTCCTGCATGACATCATAGAGGGAATGGCTGAGGGGACAAATTATAGAGGGCGCCCCCGACGGGAATATTTGGAGCAAGTGTGCGAAGATTTTAACTGCGCCTCATATGTCGAGCTGAAGAGGGCTACAGAAAATAGAGACCAATGGAGGACGAGATGCAGGACTTTGCTGCAAACCAATCCCCAGGATTGAGACTGCAAAGAAAAGAAATTCAATGATTAATTTACGGATTACATCATCATCTTGACCACTGATTCAATAATATTTAATCAATTTGAATATACAACATGGCACTGGCCATTTAAGACAGAATTGTCACCAAATAAATAGTTAATATAATAGGTAAATAGGGACTCTGTGGATTTCAATCGAAAATTAATGTGATGTCTGGAGACATTGGATCAACATAAATTAAAATAACCTAAGTAACTCACACGATTTGTACCCCCTTGTGTTTTAACTAAGTGATTCCTTACACATTTGACTGAAACGTAATAAAACGTTTGAAAATTGGATGTTTAAAAAAAAACTAATAGTTCGCCTATCGGCCATATGCTGCCAACGTATGCTGCAGTTCTTCGGTCATATAGTCACGTGACCCAGAAAATCTGGAAAAAATAATAATCACGGGCAGTGTGCCAGGACGAAGAAGCAGAGGCAGAGCTGCAGCTCGATGGGTCGACCAGGTGAAAACAACCTCACGGACGACCCTATATAGAACTGTGGAGAGTGGAGACGCTTTGTCAGTGAGAATACCAATGATCACGACCCTCAAAAGAAGAAGAATATAATAGTGACGTAATTTTTTACTCAAGTGGGCATCGTTCTGTCTACTAAAGTCACTCTTTACAAGAGGTATCATAGAAGATAGCGTTTGTAATCGAGGCCCTCCATTAAATAGAGAAATAATAATATAGATGAAAGAATCTTTCCCTCAACGCGAAATCTAAACCGTTGTACTCTTGGAGTATATACATCTTAGAGTCCGTACTATTCCAAAGTTTGTAAGAATTTTTGAAAAGGGGGCGTGGTCGTTTGTTTAGCGAAGACGTTTTTCGTTTCCAGATGTTTATAAAACAGGGTTGTCACAAATGCGCGACTTTAGGTAATTTTTTACAGAGATCGGTAGGGAGTACAATAAAAACGTTTATTTTAATTTAGTAACAAGTTTACTAAAAACATTTTTAATAAATAAAAGCAAGCAATAATAAACATTACAAATAACATTGTTGGGTACATAAATTAATTTAATAAACAAATATGCAATTACATATAATAAAAAAGTAAAACTGCAATAAAGTCAATTTATAGAGTTTGAAAATTAACCAATTTGTCAAAATGTTGTCATACTCTGACGGCAGGTTGTAACTCACATCTTTAAAAACTGGTTGAACGGGGTCTCCAATTCCAAAATATTTTCCGAATTCGATGTTTGATTTGAAAACTGAAAACAGTAACCTCTATTAAATTTTATATTTAAACTTGTATCTTTTGATAGAGATCACCCATCAAATTTAGTGATTTGGAGAAATCACACCGTTTCACCGAAGAGGTACGCAGAGAGGATTGAACGCCATATCACTCTGTCTTTGGATGTAGATTTTGCTTCCTCTATATTCATACATCTTCTCATGCACGTACACGGACTTTTCCGACTTTATGGTATATAAATATGAAATAACTGTATATTTACCGATAGAGAGTTAGGTTTTTGAAAACACAGCACGGCACCATTTATTACAACCTAAATTAACTAATTAAAATGAAAAAAAACTTAAATTACTTAAAAAATTCATTTTAAAAACTTAAATTAATTTTAAAAACTTAAATTAATATTATGCTTATAAATTGAATGATAAGATGATTACACTAATAAATAACATTTAAGTGAATACGTAATATTTTAAGGTAATGCACAGCCCTGGCAGTCTTAATTTTAAGAGCCGCCCCAAAACGTGGTCATAAAAAATACTATTCAAAATTGGCGCAGATATATTTTCATCTCTTTTAGTTACATTCAATAAACGACAATTTCACATGCTTTTAATGAGATAAAAAGAGAAATAATTATTTCCAGATGTCGGTTGACTCGGTAAAAGGTTGTCGAGTTTGCATGTCTTGAACATTTAAAGAAATATTTGGATATAAACGATTGAAAAATATGTTTTAAATGACATAAATCAAATGTATAAGCTATTTGAATCACAGAAACAAATGCTTTAATAATTGCGCAAATAATAGTAAAAAAATAGTGGTGCATTTATGTTGAAAACTACCAAAAAACGTATTAATGTGAAAATTTATAATATTTGATAAATACCTGTGATAACTGAAGCATTTTCTCCCTTTTCCAGTTCTATTTGAACATCTTTTCATGGCACAAGTCGGTATAATAAATTTGGATATAATAAGCACTAAATACGTTAAACAATCATCAAAATACCGACAGAGCGTTTGACAGTTCGAAACAATACTGGCCGCGAACGTAAAAAATGAGCATCGTAAAATTCTAAAATCGACTACAAAACAAAAAATGAGAACCGTACCCACGAATTTTTTTTTGGCTCTCTTTCTCTCATGAGGAACATATTGTAAAATATGAATCCGCTATAACAGGCAACATGCATTGGATTGGTATTTTTTTTTGTTATCCCTCTACAGATGTATATACTCTAAGGTTGTACTGCTGATGTTTGGCGATTTGAAAACGAATTAGCCGATCTCTTCCATAGTACCTACGTTCGGATTGAATGTCGCTACAACGCTAGTAAAAATATAATTTGAGTGCATTGAGGAGTATTAAGCCTTAACAACTTCCTTGACGTCAGCCAGATGTCAGGTGTTCTGTGGATCGTGGCTCACGTTAAATTATTACCACTTAAGTACCAACTATGAAACACGATGGCACAAAAGTATTCCATTTAACATAATACGTTTTTTTAATTATTTATTACATTTATTACAAAGTTACCAAGCTATACGTAGCAATTTTACAAAAGAGCCTATGAGGAAGTACAGTGCTTTTTATGTATTTTTTTATTTGGTAACAAAGGGTAATTTATTATACAATTGCATGCAATTTGAGGCAAATGAATTACTTATGATTTGCAATCTAGTAGTGGGCACAGCTTGTTTTTTTTTCTTGTGTTGTGAACATGGGTTCCCATGGGGGAATCTCTATTCCTTGTGACTGTCAATATATTGATTTCTTTAAACTTATCTCTAAGTGAATCTCTAGGATTCATATTGTAAATTGCTCGAACAGCTCTCTTTTGCAGCACAATCATATCTGCAGCATTTCCCCACAGCAGTATACCGTAAGACATGACGCTGCGGAAGTAATTGAAATAGACCAACCTAGCTGTTTCTACATTAGTAAGATGTCGAATTCTCGAAGTCCGTTTGATAAACCAGGTGGATTGAAATGTTATGCCTAAGAATAAAGCAGTATCAAGAAGATCCAAGTCCTTATCTCTATTAATGTCGACGAGGAATAGGAAAGGTCCTAATATAGAACCTTGTGGTACACCTATTGTAAAAGTTGATCCTTGAGATCGTGTACATCCACCCTTTAAATCCTATCATTTAAGTAAGAAGAAATCAAATTAAAGCAGAACCTCTAGTTCCATAGTACTATAGTTTCCTGACCAACGTATCATGCCGAACACAGTCAAATGCCTTGGACAATTCACAAAATATGCCATTGGCATCGTGTGACTCCCCCCACGCATCAAAGATATGTTTAATTAATGCAAC
Organism: Micrasema longulum; assembly: GCF_059751315.1. Classification (NCBI taxonomy): domain Eukaryota; kingdom Metazoa; phylum Arthropoda; class Insecta; order Trichoptera; family Brachycentridae; genus Micrasema; species Micrasema longulum. The sequence goes on along the minus strand of NW_028278155.1, from coordinate 86,389 downwards.
ATCAGCATCAGTTGTCGATAGACTCTGTAAAGCCAAATTATTTTTTATGTATGCGTATACGTATATCATTAAGCAAAAGATGTTTTTGAAGTTGATTTAAATATTTTTTTCGTATATTTTACTAAATGCGAGTAAAACAGAGAGTCTGAAATTGAAATGGTCGAAAGTGCTACCAGATTTAAAAAAGAGCGTTATGTTTCAAATTATTAGGTTCATAACTGAAAGATATGAAATACAGCAGAGTAAAAAAATAAATTATTTAACTAATTAATAGTAGAGTAAAAAATATTTTTATTTAAATATAATTACGCCCAATGGGCATTTTAAGGACATATTTATGCATAGAAAATTATTATTTAAAAAAAGTAAAAAGACACAATGGTATATAGTAGACTTTGTGGGAGTGGAAGCGGGAGAGAGATGTTTATAATTGAATTTGATTCAGTGATCATTTGAAAGAAGACAACTTGTTATCAAAAAAATCAAGACTTGTATGTTTGTTGGCAGACCTAAGAATTCTGGGCATAGGGGGATGAAAATCATAGTTAGTTCTATGGTTATCGGTATGAAAGAGTAAGTTTTGTCTGAGGTTTCTAGTTGGGATATTTAATATTATTGAGCTCAGTAGTTCAGGCGCATCAAATAGTGAGTTGAGAATTTTAAATAGGACTAGAAGGTCGAATTTATTTTTGAAGAGAAGATTATAAGTTATTAATATTAATGATTATTTTTATAAGTATTTACAATTTTAAATTCCCGTGAAAATGGTCTTTTTCAACTTTTTTGTGACCGTATAAAATTAAAGAGAACATCGTCATGTATCTTGACGTCACAATTATAAAGGCCAAACATGTCGCGTTTTTTTTCTTTAAAAAAATTATTTACGGTAACATTTCGTTAATCCCAAACTTTCCTTCTTTTAAAAAACACGCACTATCCTGGATTAAAAATAAAGATATTAATTATTTTCCTATCATATATTTTGTTTTCCTTTAATAATAAGGAATATTTTTTTATTTTTTTTTTAATCATTAAAAAATACAAAAGTAGGTACGTCCTAATTTTTTACAAAATACATTGATTTTCTCTTTCTTATATTATTTAAAAATATTATACCCGTCTATTTATTAAAGGAGTGAAAAATTACAATTTGTATGTTTCTTTTTTACCTTTTTGCAATTTAAAAAAAAAAAAAAAAAAACTAATTTGTTTAGTTTTAATTATTTAGTTGAATTAAATAGTTATATTTCATATTATATATAACATAACAAATTGTTCACTGATGTGATTATTTCTGTTAAACTTTCAATTGTAAGAGGTTCTTTGAACCGTTGATTTATAAATAAATAAATAAATACCCACGAACAGGCCATGGCCTATTGGGATTTTTCGTTTACCATTCTTACTGTTAATATGTATTTCATTGCTATGTAATGATTCTTTTTTTAATACTCTGTTTTGCCTCTTATGTATATTGTAAAAAAACAAAAAATTATAAGTAAAAAAATAAATTAATAAATTTTGTAGGGACATATTATTTGATAACTTATTCACAATATCCGTATTGATTTTGAAAAGACAACTAACTTTTATAAATCCATTTCGTATTTTTTTATCGGTATTCGTAATATGTGATATTTCCTCAGAGTAATAATACGTGAACCTATAGAGAAGCCCTATCACTATATTTCATAGAACGCAAGCGATGTTGGTTTGTTGGTTAGCAACCAATTGGTGGTCATTTTGTTTTGTTTGACAACATAAACATAACGGTTCGATCGGTTGCTTTTGTCGCTGTGCTTGGCTTTGTTTGTAAATAACTTGGATATTTACGTTATAATAAATAAAAATCCACTATTGTGAATTGCAGTATGTTTGGTTGCAGCAGTAGGAGCGTCAGGAGTCAGTTTTTACAGGTAAAGCTAGGCCCATATCTAGTGCCCATATCTTAACGGCCGTTGTGAACGGTGATGCGGTAGGCAGCCGTCGTAGCGGGGACTAGAGAGTGGTTTTATTTTTTAACGGTGTTATCAACACTATTTTTATAGGAAACCACTTTCTAGTCACCGTTACGACGGCTGTCAACCGTATCACTGTTCACTACGGCCGTTAAAATACGAGCACCGCTGTCCTAGGAAACCCTAGCTTAATTGATTTCGAATATTTTCCCATGATTTGCATCGATTTTTGGCATTTATTGTACAGGCACGTGTATTATGTTGCTTAAAAACTTTTCTTATATCAACAAATTTACTTCAGATACTATTTTTTCTCAATTTAGGAGATAAATTTGTGAATTAAAGTATGTTTACTGTTGATAACGACAGTTGATTACGGGCAATATGTCGTGGCCGCATCTATATAAAGTTTGAGTTTTTATCGAGTAGAATTCGATTCAAATTTTACTAAAAAATAGCAATTTTAACCTTGAAATTTCATCCAAAATGACGTGTCCAAATTTCAGGCCGCTGCGACTCGCCATTTCGAAGATGTGACGGACAAACAATCAAACTCAACACAGGACTTTGGTTCCATGGAGTTAGGATTTATGTCTCATTAAATGTAACATTAGTATATTGTGAATAAAATGAACAAATATATAAAAAAATAAACACACACATTTTTTCAGTTTTATAAAATAAATATAGGCGAATTATAGAAAAAATAAATCGGAATAACCCTGCAATAATAAATACACAGGTACATATTTAAAAATATTTTTTTATATTTAGAAATTCTCGACCTGAGTACGGCCCGTTGTTTTGCTGCGAGCTGTAGCTAACTTAATACCCAATAGTCATAGAATAGTTTTCCTACTTTTAGACTCCTCTATAGCTTGGCGCATTATTACTCTAACGTAATATGTGATATTTCCATGTTATTTACTAACATTTAGGAAAATGTTTGGCAGCAAATTTAATGCTCTAAATATTAAAAATGTTTTGTCGACTATAGTTTCGGTATACCCAGTACCTACTTTTATTTAGAGGACTATGCCGGGAAATCCATAAAACTTTTATAACGCATCATTGAGAAAATACATTTTCGCAAGATGGCGTTTCAAGTTTACATCGCTTAGGCACTGCACCAATTTTATTTATTTCTTACGAAATTCGAACACCAATGAAGCATTTATCTCAGTCATTTTCTACGTGGAAAGGGGGAGGTCAGTTTTACGCTTCGGGTGATACAAAACAAATGAGGAAGATCAGTGCTATGGGAAATAGGAGATACAAAATGTTTTCATACGCGCGCTAAAAATTAGAGCATTTATTTCTGTACCCCAGAGGCAGACGGATGCGAATCCAGAATTTGATGAAATGACATTTAAATTTTCGTATCCAGTTTATTATCATGTCTATTGATTTTGAAATATATAAGTCTTATAATGAAAGAACCAATGTATTAAGATAATGAATAGGCAAAAATCGAAGACGAGCCAAAGCACATGCAAGCAAAGCAGCTGTCAAAAAATAATTGAACATTGCTGATAATACGATACATAAAAATTAAAATATGTATTTTTAGTTTAGCTTGATAGTCTATAATTAGTTAATTCAACAACGTTTTGAGTATGTCCAAATTTTCGCAGACTGGCTGGATTTCCTCCCTAGGGAGTTATTAAGATCTAAATTTGTTGAAACAGAGATGGAATCCCACCCACATGATAAAGGTTTCAGCTCTTTTACTTCCCGGAAGTCAACAGATGGAAGGGTTGAAAATGGATTGGTTGAAATATGGATGTTGGAACATAGGCAGAATGGTGAATGTTACACAGTGAGTAAAGTGGCCACTTAAACCAGCCAATGACAGATTATTAGCCCTTGCCTTGATTTTCATATTACCTTCTCAAAGGTGTTTTCCGTCTCTGTTGCAAAAAAATCAGTTTAATCAATATTAATTTACTGTTTTATAATCTATTTCGGTCTTTTAAAAAATCCTCATAATTTAGGCCTGTTATAACTAAATACGACTTCATTACTACTACTGCTACCATCACGCCATTTCCCCGTAGATGTAGGCAGAGAGAATGGACCGCCACACACGTCTATCCTGGCATACATTTCTAGCTTCTTTCACATTCATACATCATTTCATACATGCCCTTCTGTTCTGCCTGCTTTTGAGACGACCAGACTTAAGATTTTGGTCTGCCATCAACCATCTCAGAGACCCTTTCTTAATCTTATCAATTATACTTGTCTCAGATTAACACTCTCGCCTGATTTCATCATTCGTAACCGTGTTATACATTGATTTCCCACACATTTGTCTAAAAGATCGCATTTCGACCTCGTTCACTTGGCTTTCATCCTTCGTTTGCCAGTTTCATGTTTCACTTCTATGCATAAGTGTTGAGACTAAAACTCCGTTTTGCACAGCCAGTTTAGCTTCGATTGACATATTTTTATTAGCAATTGACAGGCGCCGTGGCGCAGTTGGTTAGACGGCTATCTGTGAAACTGGCGTCACCGGTTAGATTCCCGCCAGTTGCAAGAAAAAAATCCAAGAAAGATTTTTTTCTCAATTGGTCTGGGTGTTGTGGTGTATTTTTCATTACCTTCTTCCATAGCCCCTCTATCCCACCTGCTGACAAGCCTCAAAATAGAGGCTTAGCGGATTATTCCTTAAAAAAAATATTAAAAAAATTACTGTGCTTAGTGCGCCGTTCATTTGTTGCCCGCATTCACCCCGCTTTCAACATATTTTTCTACTCCTCCATCTCTTGAAAACATGGTTCACAAATAACAAATTCTTCTACTTGTTCAAGACATTTGTTGTTAACATTTATTATGCTGTCAATAATCTCACTTCCACTTTTAAATACCATCGCTTTTGACTTACTTTCGTTCATCACCAATTCGCTCTCCAGGCATACTTCATGCATTCTAGAGACTATTTGTTGCAAATCATCATTACTGCTTGCTAACAGAACTGAATCATCAGCATACAACAAATAGACGACAAGCAAACGACTTCATTATAGTAGTCCTTTAAATATAGCTTGATTAGAATGACATCTGTCAAACTAATTTCATTAGTGATGGAAAATACTGATCACTGATCAAATCGGTTTTATCAGTTTTTTCACAAAATCATGAGATTCTGTTTCCGAAAATTGATATAAAAACGCAAAAACAAGCCTATTATAGTGTGTTTAACACAATTATTCACCAAAAAAGAAGACATTTATACTTTTTTCATGAACAACATCAAATGAACTATTTTTTTATTCGATTAATTTACATTTATCAATTTGTCCATTTCTTACGTTTTTGCAAAATGATGTAACCTTTTAAGAACGTCGTTAATAATTAGGTTTCTTTTAGTTTTTATTTTTAGTTTTAAAGCTGATTTGATATACTTATGTTAATTTATGAGTCAAAAATTGTATTGAAAACATTATTTAACACGCCAGATACAAATTATTTTTCGTGTGTCAATATAAATATCTTTTTAGACGTTACTACAAAGTCATGTCGTCACTTTTTCTGAAAAATGTCATTCAAATCAAGCTATATTTTAAGGACTATAGTTAATTATTTTTAAAAAGAGATTATATAAATATAAAGTCTAGCATTAAATGTAGACTTGTGTGACATTATAGTTCGTAGCCACACAAGAGTCGAAGAGAAATTTACAAGCAGGTACTTATTCAAAACATCGTTCAAACATGGATCCAATTATTTTCCTATGACAACACAGCCGACATTGAATATTTTAATTTGACGTTTTCATTTTGAGGTTAATAAGTTGTCAAGCGTAATAATCCATAATTGCGTGAATACTATAAATATATAACCAACTACAACAATCTATAGGGAAGTTAAATATGATTGTGCAATAGTCAAAAATACAATTTTATGAAAATAGTTGAAAATTCAGTGAAAAGTAAAAGATCAAACTTACTAAAGGTAAAAAATTCTCCTTCGTCTTTGAACTGTGCAATGAATTATGTGCGCTTTAATCTGATTTCAAAGAATGTTATGATTGAAATTGTAATATACTCATTACGGTATTTGTAGTATTGACACATTTATGAAAAAATAGCAAAATTAAAAACACAAGGTAAACAAAAAAAGTTTCTATTTTGTCCTGTTAGCGTTTTTCTTTTGACTCTGGATTCTTTTGACTTTGTTAGCCAAGCGCATAGAATTAAGAATAGTCCAGAAGGAGCGTAGAATCATATTTAAATACATCGGATTGTGTCCAAAAATTTCCCCACTTACGCCGCGCGCATTCGTGATGTCGCCGTGTAATGGTGTACGGTGGGAAAAAATATAATCATTACACAAATGTAAGGTAAAAAAAGGGCAATCTGTTAATTTTTCTAAAATTTTATTGTGCTCGCGGAAATATTGATTGACACAACAGAGTAAATAAGTAAAGAATTAACAAATTACAACAGGGATGGAGAATACCTTAATTAAGGGAATATGGAAGTCAAGGAATTTACAGGGCTTATGACCTGTCATTGGCTGGTTTAAGTGGCCACTTTACACACTGTGTAACATTCACCATTTTGCCTATGTTTGAACATCCATATTTCTTAAATTCTTCCATCTGTTGATTTTAGTGAAGTCAAAGAGCTGAAACCTTTATTATTGTGAAGAGATTCATCTGACTGAATTATTTCACATACTAGGCTTTCACATACGCCTGAAAACAATTTTTCAATCTTTAAACTTCTTCTTGGACCAGTTGGTTTCATTACAATATTTGAGTTTGTCCAAATGTTCATAGACAAAAGACTGGATTTCACTCCCTCGGGGGTCATTAAGATTAACAAATCACAACAGGGATGGAGAATACCTTAAATAAGGGAATATGGAAGTCTAGGCATTTCGACATCGGAAATCAGGGATAAATTACAAATATCATCAAAAGTATACTCTCAGTCAGTCACGTAGTCCAGTACTATATAGCTACTCAGTAGCTCTCGGGAAGTTGGCGCGGGTGCACGTTTCGCCCGAGTCGTTAGCAATAACCAATTATTTTTTCATGTTTTCAGCAGTTAGATTTGAAATATTATCATCTTTGAATTGAATTATGGTTAATTAAAGCCATTCTTTATAAATATTCCATTTTTCCCTTATTTAAATTTCTAATTTTTTAAATGTGCAGTGACTACACAGCACCGTAACGCGTGGGTGTTTTTAGGACAGTCATAGAAAGGTTAAGGAAAGAACCTGATTGTGATCCACCAAAAACTAATGTTGATTGTTAACGTTGAAATAGAAACTTTTTTCTCTACAAAATATGAGTATCCTCTAATTTTTGGAAAAAGACATGGTACGATCAAGTCCATCAAATTACTAATTAATCTTGAAGATAGACATGTCAAGAGTAGGAATAATCGGCGTGCGTGCATGACAAGATGTATGAATGTAGAGGAACCGAAGTCTAAGCAAAGATTGAGTGATATGGTGTTCTATCCTCTCTGCCTACCCCTACAGGGAAACGGAGTGGTAGTTTGTTTATTTATGCATAGAAAATTATTATAAAGGAAAATACAAAGACACAATGGTATTCAGTAGACTTGGTGGGAGTGGAAGCGTTATGCGTTATGAAGTACTATGCAGCTATAAACAGCTATTAAAAAAAGTTTTTTTTTTCAGGTTGCACAGTTATACGATAAGACAAAATGTTACGTTGTTTTGGACACCGCACTTTGGCGGGAAGACTTGCCTGCACAAAATTAAATTTGGAATCTTCCAGACATCTCAGTTTGCAAGCCGCAGTCAAAGAGAAAAATAACAACAATGTTGGACAATTCAGCGTAGGAAATATTTACAATGGCTTTTTGTGCACAGACATACAATTTGTTAAAGATTTCAACATGACAGCCATTATGTTAAAACATGAAAAATCCAAAACGGAATATCTACATTTGCAAAGAGACGATCCGAATAATGTGTTTTCGATCAATTTCCGAACGACTCCTTTTAATTCAACGGGGTTGCCGCATATTTTGGAACACACAGTTTTATGCGGTTCAAAAAAATACCCAGTACGAGATCCTTTCTTCAAGATGTTAAACCGATCCCTGGCGACATTTATGAACGCGATGACGGGTCCTGATTATACATTCTACCCGTTTTCTTCCCAAAACGAAGTCGATTACAGGAACCTTCAAAATATTTATCTGGACGCCGTTTTTCAACCACATTTAAATCGGCAAGATTTCCTACAAGAGGGTTGGAGGCTCGAGCATTCTAATCTAAACGATGCTTCTTCCCCTTTGACTTTTAAAGGCGTCGTTTTCAACGAAATGAAGGGCGTATTTTCGGAAAATGCGTCCATTTTTGGACAGAAATTTTTAAACACAATTCTACCTGATCACACGTACGGATATGAATCTGGTGGAAATCCGCTCCTTATACCGAATTTGACAATCGAAGAATTGAAAGGATTCCACCAGAAGTATTATTCGCCAAGCAACGCGCGGATATATTCATATGGAAACTTTCCCCTCGAGCGCAACTTGGAAATTTGCAATGAATTGTATTTAGGGAATTACATCGGTATTGATTCATCGTACAGTCGCGTACCTCCTCAACCCCGCTGGGACAAACCTGTCGAACAGCAAATAACAAGTCGTTTCGACAAAATGGGCGCTCCGTTTGAAAAACAAAATCAAATCGCCATCGGATATTTGATGAATGACATTACAGATGTATACGAAACATTCGTCGGACAGTTCTTGAGTGAATTAATGGTTATGGGACCGAATTCTCCTTTCTACAAAAGTCTAATTGAGCCAAATATATCCGGCGGTTATAGTTCTGTTACTGGCTTCGATCCTCATATGAAAGACACGATGTTTTTAATCGGTCTGCAAGATTTAGAAGTCGATAAGTTCGATAAAGTCAAAAAGATAATAGACGAAACCTTAGATAAGATTATTGAAGAAGGTTTCGATAAGAATCATATCGCTTCTGTTTTGCACGGTATTGAATTGTCTCTCAAGCACCAACACACCCGATTCGGTCTTAATACTCTTTTCAATCTCGTCCCGTTGTGGAATCACGAGGGTCCCGTCTTAGAAGCCCTACAAGTCAGTACGTTCCTGGAAAAGTTCAAACAAAACCTTCAAAATCCTCGATACTTATCCGAAAGAGTGGAGCATTACTTCAAAAGAAACAATCACAAACTTACTCTCACAATGGTACCAGATGAAAAGTACGAAGAGAACGTTCAGAAAATGGAGACGGATTTACTCAATAAAAAGATTTCTCAGTTAAGTGATACAGAAAAGAGAAATGTGTACGAGGAAGGATTAAAACTCGCTGAATCCCAAAAGGCCCAAGAGAATTTGGACTCGCTTCCGTGTCTCGCTCTTGAAGATATCCCAAAGAAATTGGACCCTGTTTATTTCGATAAAATATCCTGCGGCAAAATCCCTTTGCAACTCTGTGAAGCGAACACAAATGACGTCACTTATTTCAAGGGTGTTTTAAACTTTGCGGACCTTTCAAACGACCTGAAGATGCTGATCCCACTGTTCAACGCAACTGCCACAAGAATGGACACAAAAAACCATTCGTACAGAGAGTTTGACCAGAAGATGCATTTAAAAACAGGCGGCTTCCATTTAGGACTCCACGTATCCGAAAAAATTGACGAACCGTCTAAATTTGAAGAAGGCGTTGTTATATCCAGCCACTGTCTCGATCAAAACTCTGACGGAATGTTCGATTTATGGTCGGAGTTATTCGACAAACCCGTTTACAAAGATGTCGATCGTTTTAAAATGCTACTTGAGAATTATCTATCGAATCTGACAACTGGCATAGCGGACAATGGCCATTTTTACGCCATGCAATGTGCCAACAGCCTACTAACGCACAGCGCTTCGCTCAAAGAAAACCTCGGAGGATTGAGACACATAGAACACATGAAGAACCTGATCAACAGTGAAACACCAGAAGATATAATGAAGAAAATTTCTTCGATAGCCAAGTCTCTCCTCGATGGAAATAGGTTGCGAGCCGCGCTTAATTTAAGCACAACAAACAAAGCCAAAATCGTATCAAAAATGGAAGAGATGTGCGGTAGATTACCTAAAAATGAAACAAATTCTTCGAACAATGTATTGTATACACACTTGCCTCATCGCTACGCTGGCGTCAAAAGCTTGCATCACGTTCTCAATATCCCCGTCAACTTTTGCGCTAAATCCATCTTAACAGTTCCATTCACAAATCCGGATTTCGCAAAGCTGCGTGTACTCGCTAAGTTTTTAAGCTCGAAATACTTGCATCCTGTTGTCAGAGAGCAAAATGGCGCCTACGGCGGGGGGGCTAAGCTGGGGCACGACGGAATATTTGGTTTTTATTCGTACAGAGATCCTAACAGCCGTGTTACTTTGGACGCATTTGATAACACAGCAGAATGGTTCACGAACTCCTACAAATCTATCTTAAACAAACAGTCGTTGTTCGAAGCGAAGTTAGGAGTTCTGCAGCAGTTGGATGCGCCAGTGGCCGAGTTTTACAAAGGAATTGACGATTTCCTGTACGGAATCAGTAGAGAGTTGGTGCAAAAACACAGGAGCGATGTTCTCAATGTCGCAGAAAAAGATCTCGTCGATGTTTGCGAAAAATATTTATCCAAAAATTCCGGTCTGGCGGTCGGCAAATGCGTGATTGGTCTAGGACAAAGTTCTTCAAATGATTTACCGTTACAAAAAGAAGGAGAAAATTGGGAGATTGTTGCACCGGCATCAGATGAAGTCTTAAATTAATATTTAGACAATGAGGAACTTCAGCCCTACGGGAAATTGGATACAAAAAATGTTTTCTTACGCGGGGTAAAAATTAGAGCATTAAATTGTACTACAAAGTTTCTTGAAAATGTACAGAAAAAATAATATAAAATACTTTGATAAAAACGCACTACTTTAAATGACGTCACTGGTTCATGTGAATCAACCTATGATCTGAGAGCTATGGAAGATTTCCGGTCTGCTTGTCGCTTCTGGACCAATAGGAAGAACTGAATGAGAATAAGCGGAAATGAACCTCTGACGTTACACGCGGAGTTATTTCAGAAATACAAAACTTTGAAAAATCGTAGCACCGATAATACGATATATAAAAATTTAAAAAAAAAATTTTTGACTTAGTTTTACAGTCTACTAACAAATAAAAAATTCAAAAAAAAACACTGAACTTCCTCATTGAACGTAGTTATGCAGAAAGCAGCCAGTCCACAATTTTGGAAAAATAAGATTTTGATGTTATCGAGTGCAGTAAGGTCAATTCTATGGTCTGCTAAAAACAGCCAGACCGCTTTCATACAAAAAACTATATTAATCACCTTCTGAAAAGGGTATCGATCACAAAAACGGCATTTCTCAATTTGCAGAAAACACCCACAGTACTTGAAAAATCGTATGGTACTTAAAAAAAATCATTAAAACTGGTCAAATACATAATACTCGTAAGATTCTTGTTTGTAATATAAAAAAACCTTTGTATTCATTGTTTATCGTTTGTTAAAGTCAAAAACATTCCAACTGTTGTGTAGATTTCATAATTCACTCTTCTCAAAAATGCTATTATCTCAGTTTTTTGGAACGAATCAATTTTTTTTTTAAATAATTCAAAAAAGTAAATGGTTGCTTACTTCTGCAGAGGAGAAACGAGAGGGGGAGGGGGAGCCTGATACCCGACAACCGAGCTCCCCTCACTTCTCCCCTGCAGAAGTAAGCAACCATTTGTTTTTTTTAATATTTAATTTTTTAAAATTTTCTTTGATCTAAACATTTTTTGAAATATGCTAATTATGTATTTTTGTTCATACTGATCATCGTGGTTTCGGATGTGACAGGGTTTAAAGAACACCCTGTATATATAATGACAGGTCAAAAGCCCTGTAGATGCCTAGACTACTATATTACCTTTTCCAAAATGTTCTTCATCTCTGTTGTAATATGTTAATTATCGATAAGTTCAATTCATTTTGCATTATATTTTAAGTACATAATTAATTTACCTTAATTTTGTATATACCGAATTAAGCATATTCTATTATAGTTGACTGTTATTACCCAGATAGCAATTTGAACTTGCCTCAAGCTTGTATCAAGTTTGAAGTATCAAGAGTTCAAGCTTGACCCAAGTTTGAGATTGCAACTCTGTAAACTTGAGGCAAGTTTAAAGCAAACTTCCTAGATACCATCGAACAAACTTGCATGATGTTTGTTTTTTACAAAAAAAACAAACATGCAAGTTTGGATTTATTTAGCAAAAAAAAACAAATCAAAAATACAAAAAAAAACAGGAAAAAAACAAATAAAAACAAAACAAAAAAAAAACACAAACCAAAAAAAACAAAAAACACGAAGCTTCTTAAAAATATTAATATTAAATAAAATATCTTGTTCTTATTACTCAGTATATTTATTTTGAAAAATAATAAAAATTACGGGCTATTTTTGCCAAGAAAGTCAGATGATGTGATGTCAAATAATTCATGTCAATTGACTGGAGATCAGAGTCCGGTGCATTCTTTTGTCTCTCAACTCTGAAACAAATAAATAAAACTGTTTTATGACTTACTAGCTTTTCGACTAGCGGGATTTCTTTTGGTAAAAAGCATCCGATATTCAAATCAAAATTTGTTGCAACAGAGGGAAAACATTTTGGGAAGGAAATATGGAGGTCTAGGTATTTACTGGGCTTATGTACTGTCATTGGCTAGTTGAAGTGGCCACTTTACAACAGTGTAACATAAGGCGTTCTGCCTATGTTTAAACATCTTCATTTCCTCAACTCTTCCGTCTGTTAACTTTTGTGAAGTATAAGAGCCTCTGGGGTTAAAGTATTGGTTTATTATATCGATATATTATCAACAGCCTTTTTGTTCTGTAAATAAAACATAATTCAATCAATTCAATTCAATAATAGTATAATGTTTGTGATATTTAATAATTAATCAGTTTAAACTATTGTAAGCATTATGCGGTGGATGAGATATTAATATCATACTTACTTTTAAAGAGCTCTTGTGAAGACGGTTTTGTCGAGTGACAGTGCAAATTAAATACATATATGTATTTAGGTAGGCCGCTTGTGGTGGGCTGGCCATGGAATGGACGACGAAAACTCCATAAAACGCCTAACTCTGTGTCACTAGGACAACGAAGACCAGGAAGACCTAAAATGCAATGGATGGACTGCATCAGTGCAGATTTGACAATGTTGGAAGCGAGGAACTGGAGAGGAAGGGCAGCAGACCGGCAAGGGTGGGGGAGACTCCGGATTCAGCCGAGGCCCACCCAGGGCTGTCGAGCTTATGATGATGATGTTATTATGTATTTAAAATAAATTAGTATTATTATTCATGTTTTTCATTGCCGTGTTTCGTTTTTTTAACCGTCTCGTGGTGTGATAGTAAGTTAAGCAATATTGACTATGAAAATTTCAATATTCAAAATATTATATAAAATTTTAAGCTCACCCCCTCCCTCCATCCCCTCTACCTTTTTTCAACTATTTCTCAAACAACATAGAATATTTTCATAATTTAATCAGTGCATGTGCTTATTAAAATTCATGTCGTGTTGGTTTTAAATTTTTGTGCAATAACTATGGTGAAGGTGTATAGTGGATTTTGCATGTTGGTTTAATTGGTGTCATGACGAAGCGGCGGGTACGTCTCGAAACCAGTAGACATAGAAAAGTCGGTAATGGGTTTATACAAATATTTAATAACATTTAGTGTAATGTTTGACCACAAAGTTAATGCTTTAAATATTAATATATGTTATTGTAATGTTTAAAAACTGCCGTATAATTACCAAACTATTAGGATACTTAAAAAAAAACACCATTATTTTACTAACCAACATGTGCCAGGTATAACTCTTAAGGTAACAAAATATTAAAATAAAAAAATGTTTTTATATTAAAAAAAAAACGATTTCTTTTGTTGCTTTCTCTTAACTTTTATACATTTAATGCAAAAAATGGCAAAAGCAAAGATTAGAAAATCAAAATTTTAATTGCAAAAAATATGTTCAAACCTTTCAAAACTAACAAAATGCCACATGATGAGTTTTACTTTCAATCCAAGGACATTATGTAACAGCAAGTAATTTATAATGAGGAAGTACAGTGGTTTTTAAAAAAAAATTATTTGTTAATAGACTGTTAAACTAAGTCAAATTTTTTTTTTTTAAATTTTTATGTATCGTATTATCGGCGCTACGATTTTTCAAAGTTTTGTATTTCTGAAATAACTCCGCGTGTAACGTCAGAGGTTCATTTCCGCTTATTCTCATTCAGTTCTTCCCATTGGTCCAGAAGCGTCAAGCAGACCGGAAATCTTCCATAGCTCTTAGATTATAGGTTGATTCACATGAACCAGTGACGTCATTTAAAGTAGTGCGTTTTTATCAAAATATTTATTATTATTTTTTCTGTACATTTTCAAGAAACTTTGCTACAATTTAATGCTCTAATTTTTACCCCGCGTAAGAAAACATTTTTTGTATCCAATTTCTAAAAAATGATTACTAAAATCATTCCTTTGTGCATTTTTTCAGTATGCGAGAAGCTGTGATATTTTTTATATTAATTTATGCAAAAATGTTCACCAACCTGTTATTCTAAATAAGATACATGAGATAAGATTGATTTAAGATTCTATTTGCTGTCTTCACTCAAAAAATGTATTTAAATATTTTATTGTGTCAGTAGAATACATCGCTGGGCCAATGCCAAAGTCTTAATATTGAGTTTTATATTCCCTGGACCAAATATAAATTTAAGTAAACCCAAATGATTGGAGACAAGGAGTAATTTACCTTCCAGAGACTTATCAAGATTGACATATTGAGTGTCCATTTATTATTCAAATACAGTGGAATTAGCTTATTGTGATCACTATGGGACCTGCATTAAAAGTTAAAAGACACATCGTAATTGCAAAAAATGCCATGACTCAAGTCACCGAAATTTGACAAGATCGAGCATCTTTAAGGAAACTAAAATGTACATAGCGTACGATTGTGTTCACAATAGTCTTATAGGGCGCAGAAACGTGGACAGTTAAAGCACGTGAACAGGAGAGAATATATGACTTTGAGACGTGTTGGCGTCGAATGCTGAGAGTCCAATGGACAGCCAAAAGGACAAATCGCTGCCCTAGTTCTTGTATGTTCAATAGACCATTTGGGAAATTGTACAAAAGACATTGTTTTTAAAGTCAAATCAGTGAGTGGAGATTGGCACTCAAAAAATGCTGAAAATACTATTTAATAATGGAAAAAATAATATTTCTTTAGCTACATGAATGTGTAATAAGATAATAAACATATTGGCATTCGCAATAAAAAAAAATTTAAATGGTCTATTGGCAGCAAAATGTCTCCATACTAGAGGAACTCAATGTGAAAGTTCGCCTATCAACCATATGCTGCCAGCCTATTCTGCAGTTCTTTAGACACATAGCTAGACGTGACCCAGAAAATCTGGAGAAAATAATAATCACAGGCGGTGTGCCAGGACGAAGAAGCAGAGGCAGAGCTGCAGCTCGATGAATCGACCAGGTGAAAACGATGTCACGGGTGATCCCATATGGAGCTGTGGAGAGGGCACAGAGCCGTGAAGGGTGGATACGCTTTATCAATGGGATGGCTGGGGAGAGTACCAACTGATGGATAGAACAATGCTTCCCTAAAAATTTGACCTTTAAACAATCAGTATCTTTTTTTTTTTATTCAATAAAATCAGCTATAAGTTAACTAATCTTTTAATAACTACAAGAAATGTTTCATTATTGGTTTGTTGTTTTAATCGTAGTGATCCGAGATGGATTCGATGTTCATTCATTAATAACTTCAAAAAAGTTTCGACAACCCTACACACAACCTTCCGACTGCGCAGTTATGCGAGGACTGGCATAAGATATAAAATACACTGCGTTCTATCTGATTCCGGAATATGGAACTGCTTAAGTGTTTTCGTTCCTTAAAGGCGGTCTTTCAGTACAGAATTTCACGAGTCCGCACATGCGCAAATAGAGATCTTTAGTGTCTGTGGAACCAAATCTAACAAACACATTCAGGTTAATTTTCCACGTATTGTGACAGTCATATAACAAATTTAGCACTTAAATCGATTGACACAATGGCATTATAATATTAAACTCTAAAATATATCTCTTATGCTGAAATTATCCCAGAAAATAGCTTTTTAGTTGATTTCAAAGCACTTCATAAATATTTCAGTGTTAGTAGTAGGCACAAATTTTACCTATGTATGAATTTAGTACCAAGTGACTGCATCCCTATTTAAAGACCTCACCGCACACTCCTGGTACAAACAGCTGTGGAATGTTTTTCTCATGTAGAGGCGAGTATTTTTGTGTCTAAAAATGAGTGTAAATGTGATCTGGACTATTAAAAATCACGAAATTTTGATTGATTTTATAAAAATTAATTAAAATTTGTACTTAACCTTAAAATGCACTCTGTAGCATGATTTGAATCATCTAAGTCTTCCCTAAATGATAGTTTTCTACTTTCAATGACCCCACATCTTCCAATTATACCTACTCATAATGCTAAGTTGTCTGTTTTCTGCTGCAGTACGTCTTAGTTTTATAAAAATAAGTTAACCTTTCGATCGGTGCTGTGTAGTCACTACACATGCAAAAAATGAGAGATTTTAAATCGTAAAAGTGTAATATTCTTCGGCAATTGCTTCAATTATTTATAGTTGAAGTCAAAAGTGATGATATTTTTAATCTAATTGCTAAAAACATGAAAGAAAAAAACATTAATTCATGCTCTCAGTAAAATCTTATGCTCTCGCGCAAAAGAACCGCCCCCAACGAAAGTCGGGTAGCTACTAATGCGGCTGACAGGCGCATAAAAATTGTCTCTCTCACTCCCTAATATACCCGTATTATCGAAAGTAAGATGTAAAGAGTGTGTGAGACATTAATATATTAGGATTACTTTGAATCGGGTTGTGGTCCTGTGGCTAGTGTCTCGGACTCATGGACCAAAGGTCTGTGGTTCGAATCCCACTTTACCCCAACTTGATTCCCATTTTCTAATAGTGAGTTATTTACAACTCGTTGAAAATGGCCCTCAAAATTAAATATTTGGGTAAATCATAAGAACGCAAATATTTCTTTTTTTAAAAAAAAAAAAAAAACTCTTTTACTACAATCGCAACATGCAACACATTGGTAAACTTTCTATTGTATTGGTGATATCTCCGATTTTTGATAAAACGCTCTTTATGTTCCCAATTCATTATTTAATAAAAAAATCATTTTTACTGATACGTAAATGTAAAACGAAGGAATACTGAAAATCTCAACCCATCATTTATTATATTTATGGAGTTATTAAAGTTATTAGATGCAATGCGTACTAGCTACACATCACCGGGAAGGGAGTTTTTTTTTTTTTTTTAAGGAATAACCCGCTAAGCCTCTATTTAGAGGCTTGTCAGTAGGTGGGATAGAGTGGATATGAATGGAGGTAATGAAAAATACACCACAACACCCAGACCAATTGAGAAAAATTATTTCTTGGATCTTTTTCTTGCAACTGGCGGGAATCGAACCCGCGACGCCAGTTTCACAGTTGGCCGACACCAACTGTGCCACGTAATCAAATTAGGTGATCACAGATATTAGATAATGACACTGCTCTCTGTTAGTTGAAATCTGTGGTCACCGTTAAAAAGACCAATTTGCAATATGTTATGCCCTGCTAGGCAAAAGCACCGCTTTCTTAGGAAATCATGGCTTACATGTGGCTATAATATTTTTAAAATCATAATTAATAAACATCTAAAAATAGTAAAAAAGCTGCAAGATTTATTTATCTGTATTAATTTATTTACATACATGTAGTATATTACACATTATTTTTTTTTAAATTTAAATCTTAAAGTAGGGCACACATATCATACATATTGTTATGTGTGTTCTAATAATAACATTGCAAATATATTTAATTTATAAATTGTTTATCACATATGTCTTGACCATTATTTTAAATTTTGATATGTTTTTTTCTTTATAAATATTTTTTTCCATTTCGTAATACTTTTTAATTGCTTTAAATAAAATTGAATTTTGTGACTTTGCCTTTTTCCTAAATGGAAGTCTAATTTTGTTCTTTTCTCTAGTATTGTGATCGTGTTCATGCTGGTTCCGATCAATTGAGACATAAGTCCCAACTCCATGGTACTAAAAGCCCTGTGTTGAGATGGGACGAGCAATTAGTTGACACAGACACGTGAGTATATCACCACAAATATGTATAGGATCAGAAACACAAAAAAAATTCAATAAAACGTATGTATGGCACATCAATATGGTAAACAGCAAACTCAAACATTTGGTAAATCATCAAGGAGTTTCCCACTCAAATCCCTCCCAGTAAGGAAAATACAGTCCTTGACTCCTATCTTGAAAATAGTTTTTGTCCCGAGAGCTTAATACTTTCTTCCAAAATATTGAATACTCTCGGTGCAATAAATGAGAGATGTCTCTGTCCGCGTACGGACATTTTGCTGAGACCTCTCCTTATTGTTCGACCAGAAGTGTGCAAGTGCTTCTTTTAGATACAGTTGTCTCATATCCAGGACCTTCATGTATTGGAGCAACTGTTCTGATGGGTATGTCGGAGGGCGCCGGAATATTATTCCTCTGTGAATATATATTCCTGTAATACGGCGGCCTCCGTGGTGTAGTGGTCAAGACGCTTGACTCACGCACGGAAGGTTCCGGGTTCGATTCCCGGTGAGAACATAAACATTAAAAATGTGATTTTTCTCAAGCCTGGGTGCTCTGTGATGTAATTCACCACTGTAATTAGGCCTCTTGGCCTGTTGTGGTGCAAAAAAAAAAAAAAAAAATGTAAAAAAAAAAAAAAAAAAAAATACATTTGTTTATTAAATTTGAGACTTACTAGCTACAAGGGCACAACACCTGGGAGAAATAGTCTCATCGGTAACTTTAACACAATTATAATCATTCAAAACAGCATCATATTGACTAAGATATGCCAATTTATCTAACAATATTACATTTTCACATAATTCTTGCAAAGAATCCTGCAGAAGTATAAAAATAAATGCCGCTCTGTAATCACACTCGGTCAGTTCATTCCAAAGGCACTGCAACTTGAATACATCAAACTCTTTAAGATTTCCAGCCTCTAAAACACTTGTGAAATTGTGCGATTCATTATTCACATTACAATTTTGAAGTTTGTCATTAGATTCACATTTTGAATTTTGTAAGACATATCCTCTGCTTAAAGCGTCTTGTAGAAAACGCGTAAAGTCACATTTTTCTGACTCTGTTTTTCTTACCCCTCTTCTTTTAGTTTTGATGAGTTTGCAATTTTCTGGAAAATAAAATAAAATTAACAATATTTTGGGTATGTCTAAATCTATGTAGACTAATTTTGAATTTATTCATTTTGATATTAGATATTTTTTCAACAGAGGTAAATCAGTTGATAGGTTGAGAAATTTTGCTTATAATCTGCCATCGGCTGGGTCAAGTGATTACTTTACACGCTATGTAACATTCACTATCCTACCTATGTTTGAACATCTGTATTCCTTCAATTCGTTCATTTTTACATATCGTTGGCCTAACTTGTAAAAGTCCTAAACTTACTTTTATATAAGGGGGTGTAAAAACAGTTTTTACTTTGAATTGTACAATACTTCCACGGGACCACAACCCAGTACATAAAATAAAGACCGTCGTATTTTTTCCGTAGATATAGTTGAAGGGCCGGCAATCGATACAGGCTACTTTTTATCCCAAAAAAGATATCATTCGATTGCAATTTTTTTATTGTTAAACAACACATAATTAATGAACTAATTTCTCCTTAATTTCATGCGAGCAAGTCCGCGGGTAAAATAAACAAACAAACAAACCATCACGCCGTTTCTCCCTAGGGGTAGGCAGAGAGGATAGAACACCATATCACTCTATCTTAGCATACAGACATCGCTTCCTCTACATTCATACATCTTCTCATGCACAAACGCCGATTATTCCTTCTTTTGAGATGTCCATCTTCAAGTATTTGATGGACTTGATCGTGCCGTGTCTTTCTCGGTCTTTCTTGTTTTTTGCATCCATAAACATTCGCATCGTAGATCCTTTTAGCCGTTTTATCGCTGTCCATTCGCTCTACATGTCTAAACCAACGCAGCACCCCTTTCTTGATTCTGTCGATAATGCATGTCTCAGCCTTACACACTTCACGGATCTCAACATTTGTGCACCTATCATACATCGTTTTACCACACATTTGCCTGAGGGATCGCTTTTCGACAGCATTCAACCTACTTTCATCATCATTTTTCCAATTCCATACTTCACTCCCATACATTAGAGTTGGCACTAGAACTCTGTTGTGAACTGCTAGAAATTTTAGTTGACATATATTACAACATAGTCAGAATGACATTTCATAAGCCCTGTAAATGCCTAGACATCCATGATCCTACTCTAAGATGTTCTCCATCTCTGATGTAAAATGTTTACCTTTTAAAGCATAAAGTTCCAGAACACTTCTACTTAGAAGATGAAAAACTCTTTTATTGTAATCTTCGTTAGTTTGCCAAACCTTTTGAGTTCTTTGACAGCCGAGTCTTAAAAATGGCCGTTGCAAAAATGAATCTGCTTTGAAATTACAAAAACATGCTTTTAACACATCGCTTAAAGGAAAATTTTCGAAACCGACAGAAGGAAAATCATATTGACTACTTTCAGAAACCATTGAATCATTTAGTGAAGAAGTATCAATGTTTTTACTATTTTTATTAGAAGTATTACATTGATTACAATCATTGCTCTCTGCTTTAATTTCATCAATTATATCTTCAGAATTCAAATGAATGCTCTCAATTTTACATTCATTATCAAACTTTGATGGTTCAATAGACATTTTATGATAACAGCAAGGCATAATATAAATCCCAGTACAGAGATCCATCTTTAAAAATAATTTCAAGGCGTATATCGATAGATCGGCACACGCATGAAGCCCTGTAATTAAAAATCTCCGAGTATTCGGGAACAAATCTTCGATAAATTTATTGATGGCCATTTCAGAGTCGGCTGTCACGTAGTATTGCATATATTTGACGGATTCATTTGAGTTTTTAAAGAGTTTATTTTTGCGTTTATCAGCCAGTTGGACATTTTTAGCACTGCCTTCTAAACCAAGCACTTTGTAGCCATATTTTTCGTGCAGATGTTGGCTCAGGTAACCCTAAAAAATAATTTTATGCATTAATATATTACAACAGAGATGAAGAACATTTTACAGAAGAGAATATAGAAGTCTAGGCATTTACAGGGCTTATTAATTTATTTATACACACGGCACGCAGTGCCTTTTACCCTACAAAAATACATATTCAATAGAATATAAAGACTCCAGTATAATGTGGTTGCGCCACATGTTCTATGTTTATTGTGTATTGCACATTTACTAGGTTGTTGTGATAAATTTAATGCTAACTACTGAGCCCTGGTGAAAATGTTGCAATTATCCTACTGTGGGTACAATATTTTTCCTTTTCGGCTCAATAACAACTGAACTGTCACCGAATGTACACGTGATTTTGATATTCTCAGCGAGATCACTAACAAGTTATTATAGCTATTAATAAGTCATTCCAATCTACTGTGTCGTGTTATTGTATGAATCAATAATCAAGAAACCGACAAGTGCCGATCTGACCCCAGGATCTGATAGAGCCTACTGCGAGGGAGACGTTTGAACATTAAGTTAAGAACCCCAGTACAAGGTAGGTAATTGCGTCGATTTTTATTGGGATTCAGTGGCAAAGTAACTAAAGATAACACATAGCAACGCCACATTCCGTGAACCAGCAAAAAACGCAATATTCGAGCGTCCATCTACTATCCGGCAAGTGGCGCTATCATAATGTGAAAAACAAAAGAATTTTGTTATATAAATACTATAACACAGCATTTTCATATAAAAAACATGCTTAGATATAGTTTATAAAAAATAAAATTTAAACAATGTGTGGATATAAAATTTTTAATTCTTAAAAGAAAAGGATCTTCTTTATCTTTTTTTTTAAAAGGATACAAAATATAAGTACATATATTTATTTTTTTTGGACCACAATAGGCCAGGAGGCCCAATTACAGTGGCGATTACATCACAGAACACCCAGACTTGAGAAAATCACATTTAATTTTTGTGTTCTCACCGGGAATCGAACCCGGAACTTTCCGTGTGTGAGTCAAGCGTCTTGACCACTACACTACAAATGCAAAGAGCAATAAAATTCTTATGACCTGTCATTAATAATAATATTTAGCCGATTTGAATAGCGCCATTTTTGTTAAAAATCAGCTCAAGGACCCTCTACAATTTTACATGTAAACTTACATTCCAACTAAGCTAACATTACTGGTTTAAGTGGCCACTTAACAACTGCGTAACATTTACCATTCTGCCTATGTTCAAACATATATATTCCTTCCATTTTCTCATTTGTTGATCTTTGTGAAGTCAAAGGGCTGAAACCTTTATCAATGCGGGTGAGATTCTGCCTGAATTATTGCACCTACATACTAGGTAAAGCCTGAAAATACTTTTAAATTTTCAAACTTCTTGAAGCGGCTGGTTTTGTAAACAATATTTTGAGTTTGTCCAAATATTTGTAGACAGGAACTGGATTCAACCCCTTTGGGAGTTATCAACATTAACCTTTCCCTTACTGTTCTAAAAACACCCGCGCGTTACGGTGCTGTGTAGTCACAACACATAAAAAAAATAAGAGATTTCAAAGGGGAAAAATGGAATATTTATAGGGAATGACTTTAATTAACCACAATTTAATTCAAAGATGATAATATTTCAAATCTAACTGCTGAAAACATGAAAAAACCATTGGGTATCGCTAACGACTCGGGCGAAACGTGCACCCGCGCCAACTTCGCGAGAGCTACTAAGTAGCTATATAGTATTGGACTATGTGACTGACAGAGTATACGTTTGATGATATTTGTAATTTATCCGCGATTTCCGATAAAATGTCTTTTTTGTGCCTAATAAGTACTTATCATTTAATAACAACTTATTTCAGTCGATACGTAAACGAGTAATCGAGGAATACTGAAAATTTAAACCCAATATTGATTATATTTATAAAGATATTATAGTTATTAGACGCGATGTGTACTGGCTACACATCACCGGGGAGGGAGGGTTAATTTGTCTTGTTATTAATGACAGCTAAATTAATAAAGTAATTTAGTTCTTACCAAACCAGATCCTAGATCAATAATGAGCTTAACATCTTTTAAAACACATAATTTATGAATTCCTTGAGACAGTTGAATTATTTCGTGCTGTTTTTTAGGACTTAGGCCAGAAAAAAGCTTTTGTTTATCTTTTGAATCTATTATCATATCAACACTCTTAAAACAAGGTGAAAAATCCCTTAGTCTTTTAAAAAATCCATTGAAGAAATTCCCTATTGTTAAATTATCAACATTTATATCTTCGATTGTCAAATTTGCAGTACTCTGCAGCCAAGTTTCTGGAATTTTTTTCAACACTGCTTTAGTTAATATTTCTGTGTTAGAATATTTGAATAAATAGTCGTATTTTGACAGAAATCCAATTGAATCGTGAAAGTACAATTCATATGATTTGTAACCGTTAGGAAGCGCCATTGTTTTAACCTGAGAACAGAAAAAAAGTATTATATCTAGAATCAATAAATAATATTTAGAATTAGATCAAATACTTTCATAATCAACTATTATGATTTCAGTAGTACTTTCATATCTTTAGCTTCGAATTCAAAAGGATCAAAATCCAGCCAAAGCTGGTTTGATATTCTTGCACAAATCAATATCTAACTGTATAGATGCCCATGATACCCTTGCTCAGTTAAACATTAATGTACCTAGCCGTAACTTGCGTACCAATCCTGTCTGCTGTGGGAAATTATAAAACAAACATCGGATTCTTTTCTCTGCCGAGGATCCTCAGAACAGTGAATGAAATCACACTAAACG
Organism: Micrasema longulum; assembly: GCF_059751315.1. NCBI lineage: Eukaryota > Metazoa > Arthropoda > Insecta > Trichoptera > Brachycentridae > Micrasema > Micrasema longulum. Next base: position 62,311 of record NW_028278155.1, on the reverse strand, counting down.
GTACTGTCGATATGTTCCTACAGCAAGGGCAGGCATTTAAGAAGCGAGCGGTGTTTTGTCTCCTGACTCGCGATGTCACATTGTCACACATGTCCATTTCCGCCTAGATTATGCCATATTTTTGCCTTTTGTTAATTATACATTTTGTACATTTAAGTAGACTTTAAGAATGTTTAGATTAAGTATTACTCATTAATGCTAATCTATTAGGCCTGTTGATTGTCTTAAAATATATATATGTATCAATTGCCAAATTCATCATTATTCCCCTTTCCCCACCCATTGGTGCATAGGGCACTGCACTAATAAACCAAATGCAGCAAATTTCAATAATTTGTCACATGATGGCAAGATGATCAGTCTTATTGCATAATAATCTTTTCTGGGTTATTATACCGTGTGTCGTTCGTAATATTAACCGACGTTTCCGATCGCATTACAGCGTTTATCGTCAGGATAGTTTAAGCAGCGATATATCTAAATAATATAATCCAAAACCCCTCTACCAAGGCCTAGAAACAGAAAGCGCCTAAGTGACAGAAATTACCTCAAGAGGTCAATTTAACACATTATCTGAAAGTAATACCAGTGTGTTACGTATTGTTCATTGTTAGTTAACCTTAATACATAAATTCATTTTTCTTGGATCATTTGAAATAGGGTAACATCGGTTAAATAAATCAGAGTTTTGCTCGTATTTTGCACACATTAATTGCTTATTTTAAAAATATTACCTCAAGTTTTAAAACGTTGTTTTCAAATAACAATACATTTACGTAAACACATAAACATGCCTTCAATAACCTATACCAAAACTTATAACGAGACAACGTTGTTGACAAAAAATAGAAACTGTCAAAATGACAAATGAGAAACGTCAAAATTCTTGCCACATGAAAAAATGATTTTTCCGAAACAAAAAGTCGGGGCTAGAAGGTAATAGCCCTGTAAATGCCTAGACTTCCATATCCCTTCTCAAAAATGTTTTCCCTCTCTGTTGAAATGAATTTAAATATTATATCATTATTTATCTTGCGTATTTATTTACAAAATACACGAGATAAAGTGTTTTCCGCGAGAGCGGTTCAGAATAGCACCGCTGGGAGTACAAATAATAATTTTAGATGTATGGTTTAACTTTTTCGGCCTCGTGGTGTAATGGTCAGCGCATTTGCCTACCATGCGTGAGGTCTCGGGTTCGATTCCCGACATGGTTGATATGAAATATTAATTTAAAATAATGTTTTTACACTAAAAAAAATATTTCATAGTCTCTAGGCTGGTAACTGAATCGTCAGACTGATCATTACCTTCATGTAACAAAAATGATCAAAATACGCTGCGATTGGTGTACCAATGCAGTTCCCTATGCACCATTATGTGTGGAAAGAAAAAGGTGATGAAGATTATGATGATGATTTAACCCTTAAAAAGGGTGTGGTAAAAAAAACCTTTGCGCGCGGTGATGTGACATCGTGTTACCGCAAGCAAAAGACACAATATTCTGAAGGCATTTGAAGAAAAAAACATGGAGATATACTGTTTAATAATTCCTTTTCCTCGTGTGAAAATAAACGTGCAATTAAGTCATGTTACAGCAAAACAAATTTAATATCATAAATACGCCGGTCATCTTACATACGTGCATCCCCCATCACTGTCAATAACCGACTGAATCTTTTTCACACAAATACCGGCCATAGAACAGCGTCTCTTTCTTCCTTGTTATGAGTTTTATCTTCGTGCTCTCTCTCTTATACAGATTTTTTGCTTTATTGGCGTCACATTAATTTTTTGTGCAGCAAGGTTGAATATTTTTTGTATTAAAATCTTGCATATTTATTATTTATACTATTCAAATTTTACTTTCCAAATCCGGTGTGAAAATGTCCATATGAAGATTGCAAATAATACAACTTTAAACAAAATAAAAAGAGACTACTGTGACTTTCCAGCCACACAAGAGTTAATAAATAAATAAATGCTCATTGTAATCCCCTAATATTGGATAGGGCAAATAATGTCAAATACGTAGGAGTAATTATTGATATAAATTTAAAATGGAAACAGCAGATTGAAAATATTACTTATAAACTTAAAAGACGAACGTATATATTCAAAACAATTAATATAATTAATGTGAAGGAACTTTTGAAGATTTATTTTGTATTGTGACAATCGATTTTGGAGTACGGTAAAATCGGATGGGGTGGTGCGAGTGACGCAATTTTAAATAGTGTATTTGTTTCACAAAAATCCATAATGAAAGTAATACTCAAGAGTCCCGGTACAAACATCTATTGAAGAAATATTCCAAATCACAACTTATGACACCAAAGCAATAAGGAACTTCAGCCCTACGGGAAATTGGATACAAAAAATGTTTTCTTGCGCGCAATAAAAAATAGAGCATTAAATTGTACCACATAGTTTTTTGAAAATGTACAAAAAAAATAATAAAAAATATTTTAATTAAAACGCACTACTTTGATTGACGTCACTGGTTCATATGAACCAACCAATGATATGAAAGCTATGAAGGATATCCGGTTGGCTCACCGTAAATGAACCAATCGGAAGAATTAATAGAGAACAACCCCTGACGTCACACGTGGAGTTATTTCAGAAATACAAAACTTTAAAAAATCATAACGCTAATTATATTAAAATAAATTATTATTTTTTTGGCTAAGTTTAATTATTAGTCTATTAACAACCAAAAAAAATGCACTTAACTTCCGCTAAAACTATACTCACTTGCAGATTCAAAAACTATTCTTACTCAAATGAAAGACATAACCTCTACAATACATCACATACAAATAATATAATCACTAGATCCTCAACACAAAGACAACTTAAACAAATAAAAACTATAATACCACTTTCGGACAAAGGTATTTTGAGTATTATTCTATTAAAATCTATAACCTACTTCCATTATCTATTAAAAATGTTAGTAACGAGAAAATTTTCAAAAAGGCTATAAAAATGCATAGTGGAGCTAGTAGATCAGTAATTTTCCATCACTAATGAAATTAGTTTGACGGCTGTCATTCTAATCAAGCTATATTTTAAGGACTATAAGTTAGTATTCTTTGTTTATTCTCAAACGTAAAAATATATATTTTTTAAAGTTGTTAAGTGTGCACGGCACGGGTAACCCCAGAGAGGTCACTTTATTTTAAATATTTATTATCGTTTATAATGAAAAAATATGGATAAATAAAAATAAATTTATTTATGTATTTATTTATACTTTTACATTGTTTGTATTTATTTTTTTTACAGAATAATGTTCCCTCACTGCTGGGGTGTCCCGTGCCGAGGGAAACATTTTACAAAATGTGAAACATGCCTAAGATTAGCTATTTAACAAAGTTAACAAAATTAACAAAATAAGAACAATAAAAAAAACGTAATTAAATCAATTAACCTAATTATAATTAACATTATAAACAATAAAAAACAATAATATTCGTAAAAAACATAACCAATTTATATAGACTAATTAATAAAATTCATAAACAGTGCATACATTTTACATATTTGGCTTGATCCACTCATCGATCCGTGCGCAACCCACCTCCACTATCCATTTCTTAATAGCAATTTTATATTTTGAGAACTTACTAATTGTCCTTATGGATAATGGAAGTATATTGTACACCCTAACCGAGTAGTAGGCCAATCCTCTTTGACCGAAGGTTATATTTATTTTGTTATATTTTTGCAGCATCAGGGTGGAGTATCTAGTAACTCTTGTATTTGTAACGGAAGGTAGAGAATAATGTTTACGTGCGTATAGTAACAAAGCTTTTGCATAAAGTTGTTTTATAGAATTTACATTGAGATTTTCAAATATACCGAGGGATATATCGAGGGATATATCGAGGGATATATCGAGAATAATATCATTCACAAATAAACTATAAATAAATCAATATTAGTGAGTTTTATTAATCGATATATAAAGGAAGACTTCACATCAGCCGCTCGCGCTATGAAAAACCTATCAGCTAACAACATAGGCTTCCACGCAACTAATCGAATATATATAAATGACCATTTGACTCCGTTGACCAAGAAACTCCTTACGTTGACCAAATCCAAGTTGAAGGACGAGAAGAGATATAAATGTTTAGGTGAAATATGGCAAAATTCATGCAAGATTGAATGATACCACAAGTTACCACATTATAAACACTGAGACCGATTTAAACAAGTTTATTTAATACGTTTATTATTATTTATTTCGCTCGCATTTACTTAGATTTCTATATTTATTTTTTATGTACTAGTACTACTATCAACTATTGTTTTTAATGGGTTGGTAACTGTTAACGAAATGGCGGACTGTAAATAAAAATCGAATTTCATTCACTTTTGTGATTGGGAAATATTTGAGAAAGGAGAGGAACATGGAATGAATACCTACCTTTAATATAATCTGAATGTTTTTCAATTTCTGGCACTGGATCACAAAATGAACTACAAAACGCGACGCGCTAAAGACGCGCGACGATTCCAACCACTTTTTATCCGATTTTATGACAAGTCAAAAATGTTGTATTGTTTTTGTTCTAAATCCGAATCTTCTAATTTTGAATATCTTCTATCTTGATGTTAGTTAGGTACCATAAGGATGGGTCAAAGGAAGGATGGAACAAATAGTAATTGGCCAAGAATAGTATCGATAAATGCTGTTATTTACTTAACAGTAACCCCTGTTTCCGAAAGCAAACGCTCGCTTTATTATTTTATTATATACTCATATGCTTACTTACAATGAGAAATTCCAGCCCAACCCGGAATTAAATTTTAAAAATGTTTTCGTGTACACGTGAATATTTAAAAATTTTGGAGTAGGGTGGAATATCTCAAAAATGCACGCAAAAATAAAATTAAAATGTTAAAAATAGTATTCATTTTAAAATCGTAAATAATGACATCACTCCGTATATCTACGTGTAGTATTTCCGGTTTCCGCTTTAAAGCCCCCGCACCTTGTAAGGAACATTTTGACCATAGAAAAAAAAGAGAATAATTTTCATCATACTCTTTTTTCAACCAGAGATTATGTCAACTTTCTAGGTTTTTCTAAATCGAAACGTTCGTAAAAACAACCATAACATAGAAATGAGCAAATTACGATCAACTAAATGAAGTAATGAAAGCAATATTCCATTGATTCCTGTCAGTTTTGTTATTGGCTGGAGAAATACAACTTACCGCGGTCAGTGAAAGTAAGAACGCCAACCGTTTCATGACGTCACTACTGAAAAGTGACACACTGATTACAGTCATTTGGCGCGGTATTTGATAAATGTAACTTTAAAAAATCATATTTTTGTAAATAACGCAAAAAAAAATTCTTGCTTCGTTAAATAGTACGCTAATAGAAAAAATAATAATTAGAAAACAGTGGAATTCCTCATTCAAAATTATTTATCTACGACAAATATCTCTCCATCTTTATATCTCTTTTATTCTCATTTGCGAAATTATTCGCATATGATTACATAATGACGTGCGGCGTTTGCTTTCGAAATAATTTGTAGTGTTTTATTTTGGATTTAGATAATTGTTTATTTTATGTTTGAGAATAATTGTTAACACACTGTGGTGCTATTTGTGAAAACCTGTAATTGGCCTTTTTGTTATTTGTTCTGTTTTTATATATAATAATAAATTATAGCTGTTGGTTATCCGAATAAAGAATAAAAAAATAAAAAAAATTAGGGCTTTAAGTAAAAACATATATTTAAATAATAACTTATGAATAATCTTTTTTTTTTCTCAATTTGAACTACGGTTTGCATAACATGACCTCCGTATTACTCAATAGAGTCACCGTAGGCTGTTAGTACTACTTCAATTTATTCTTCCGGTCTTGTAAAAATCTATTTAACACCTTAAAGATGCAAATGTAATCTGTAATGCAGTAGAAACACCGCCACGCCTAGGTACTGAAGGACGTTAGACTCATTCATTGCGCCGGTGCGGTGGTTAGGAAGCGAAATTCCTTAAAATAATGATAACCTAATGGCCGTATTAAATGGTGCAATGAATGTTACCATAAGTTATACAATTTCAATATGTATCTTTTTTGGGTGTTAATATTTGGAATTTTTTTATTTTTTAAAAATATATTTGGACCCCTGTATTTAGTAGCCTTACGTGTCATGTACAAGGCTAAGGTACTCGGAAAAAAAAGTTTTTGTTTGTCTTGGAAATGGGATGTTCGATCACTGATTTTGGTTTATTACCTTTATGAGTCCAATCACCATTGTTGCAAAGTTCAAGAACAATGGCGCGTGATAACTTCTTTTAACTACAGCGTGGATATCTGTTAAGGATATTCCATCTTTCCTGCATTCTGCTTCAAGATTATGGCGTTGCAAACTGAAAAATGGGCACTGAAATAACAGATGTTCGATACTCTGTGAAGAAATATCATCGCACGGACAATAGTCATCATTCCTTAATTTAAACCTATATAGATAACTTCTCATAGCTCCGTGTCCGGTAAAAATTTGGGTCGTTTCGAAAGTACTTTGGTGATGATGACGGACGTCGGTATTTGGATAATTTATATAGCGCCGTTTTAGTGAAAATCACCTCAACGGCGCTGTACAATAAATAAATATCCCAGCACGTCTTGCAGCTACAGGGCGCATGGACGATTGGGATTCTAGTTCCTCGTCTCCAATTATGATATATAGGAGCTAGATTACGGCGCGTCTTCCAGCTACCGAGCGCATGGGCAATAAGAAATCTAGCCCGTATTTACATTTTTTGTTTGTTTGTTAATGAATTTTAAAGATTAAGTGATATTTTAAAAAATTAAATAAAAAATAAATTTATAAAAATAGAAGTTAGATTACAACAAGTCTTTCAGCTACTGAGCGCATGGGCAGTTGAAATTCTAGACCCCATTTACTAAATTTGGAAATTTAATAGTTGATAACATTTACCTATTGAAGCTAGATTACTAATAGTCTTGCGGCTACAAAGTGCATGGACGAGGGATATTCTAGCAACTTAAATTTAAACAACAATGTTTGAGTATGTCCAAATGCTTGTAGACTGGCTGGATTTTCTCCGTAGATTTTCTTCATATTTAAATTTATTTCAATTGAGAGGGAAAACATTTTTGACAAGGGAATATGAAAGTCTAGGCATTTACAGGACTTATTATCTATCATTGGCTGGTTTAAGTGGCCACTTTACACACTGTGTAACATTCACCATTTGGCCCACGTTTGAACATCCACATTTCCTCAACATGGGCAGAAAGGTGAATGTTACACAGTGTGTAAAGTGGCCACTTAAACCAGCCAATGACAGGTCATAAGCCCTGTAAATGACTAGACTTCCATATTTCCTTCTCAAAAATGTTTTCCCTCTCTGTTGAAATAAATTTTAAAATTTAATTTACGCCAATACAAAAATAAACATTGAGTACAACAGTTAATTTGCTAAGTGTCATACTTAAAAGTAAACAATAAAAAACTAAACAGATAAAGCACCGTTTCAACACTGTGGATATATAATTTAATTAGCAAAGGGGCGACATTATCGAGTCTTTTTTTAAAAATCAAAAACTTTGTTCCAAAAACGGAAAAAAATCTAATGTATGAAGTCTATGTAAAAACTAAAATATGTTATATGCAACTACTATGGGGAATAGGATATCAAAATGACATAAACAGACTACAAAGACAACAAAATAAAACATTAAAGTTAGTATATGACCTTCCTTATATAACTGCTACTGGAGAACTTTTTAAACAAACTAACCAATTAAATATATCTGAGCTCCTTCAACTAGAATCATTAAAAATTTTCCATAAATTAGCCACTAATGTAATTGTAGACGAAGAACTAAAAATTGTAGTCAACGTGGACATAATATGAGAAAATCATACAAATATCATATCCAACTTTTTAAAACAAGACAAGGACGATCAAGACTAATGAACCAGGGACTGAAATTATGCAATAAACTACCAGACAAAACTAAACAAAAGACTCAGACAAACTTTTCAAAAGATGTAAAAAATATTATTTTGGACAACAGAGTATGAATGAAAAATGTTTATACTATTTTTGTAAAATGCGTTTAATAATCCGTAAGTAATAAATAAATTTTTCAATTTAAAAAAAAATATATATATCCGAAGGGTAGCTTTCGTAGATTTTGGGTAGTCACTGTCGCACATGTGCAAACACATGTTGTTTAAACGTTAAAATAACCATTTTGGAAAAAAATCACAATCTTCTTTGTAGCTTGATATGCGGTCGAGAGCGGTTTAATTAAAAGGTATTCGAATTTATTTGTTTGCCACCCTCTCCCCGAATACCTACTGTGCGAAATAGACAACTGTAGGTCAAACTGATTATGCCTAATCGACGAAATCAATGGCTCGTATTCCCGATTTCCGCACCCCAAAATTGAAACGATTTAAGTTTATTTTTTTAAGAAAGAGTATCAGAAAGAATTTTTCAATAATGAGGATGTTCAATGCTACGGAAAATTGGATATAAAAATGTTTTCTTACGCACGGTAAAAAATGAGCATTAAATTGTATGGCGATGTTTAAAAAGAATAAGTACGAAAAAATAATTAAAAATAACTACTTTGAACTACGTCACAAGTTTTTAAGAATCAACCAATGATAATTGTGATAGATTTCCAGTTTACGGGAAGCCAACTCACCGAGTATTGTATATAGCTTCCGTTTTTTATGTGTCGTTTGTTTACATTTACGGCGTCCTGTCAATTATCAAACACTACGAGTTAGCATTTAAAGTTTTCATGATAAATTGAATGAATTTAGAAGAGGTTGAAAACCATAAAATAATAAAAGAAATTGGAGATGTAAGATGTAATCTGTTTTCACATTCATCTGCCAGTGCCTGCCAGCTGGAGTATGGAGTGGGTAAGGGGGGGAGGCTTTTGATAATATGCATAGACACCTCTCCTTATATTTCTATTTGTGGCCTGTGGCATTACCAACATTAAAATAAATGCATTACTCGTGAACTTCTGTGTCAAAATTTATTACCAACTTACGAAACGATCGTTTTCAAAAGACCTTATTTTCCAAACGAAAATAATGAATGAAAATATTAACACCATGAAAATCTTAAAAAAATATTTAATTTGTAGAGTAGGTTAAATCCGATATTCTTCCCGGGTGATAATACCCTATTCGTTTAATCCAAAACAGTGAAAATAATATTTCATGTTACCACGACGCGCCGCGCCGCAGCGCCGCCGCGCCGCAGTGCGGTTTGACCTTAAGTCTCATGAACAAACTAGTTATTTTAAAATTGGGTTTATTAATATTAATGAGCCAGTTTGAATCTGGACGATGTATGAAGGGTGGGAGATTCAGATACGCGAATTGATTAAATTATACGCATTACAAAGGTCGCCCACTTTGGTTTAATTGTAACTTTGATTTTTAAAGATGAAAAAGATCTGAACAAAGATGGACCAAAATTAAACTTTTTTGAATCCGTCCAAACGTTTGTAGACAAAAGACTGTATTTCGCCCCCAAGGGAGTCATTAAGATTAACAAATAACAACAGAGATGGAGTAAATTTTAAAGAAAGGCAATATGGAAGTCTAGGCATTTACAGGGCTTATTACCTGTCATTGGATGGTTTAAGTAACCACTTTACACACTGTGTAACATTCACCATTTTGCCTATGTTTAAACATGCGGGCTCCGTGGTGTAGTGGTCAAGACGCTTGACTCACACACGAAAGGTTCCGGGTTCGATTCCTGATGAGAACACAAATTTAAATGTGAGTTTTCTCAAGCCTGGGTGTTGATAATTTCAATTTATTTATAACGTCATTAACTACTAAATTTAATGAGTTCCAGTAAACTCCCTCAACTAAAGCAACCGTATCGTCGGCATATGATATTATTTTTTCATTTAAATTTTGACAAAATATGTCATTGACATAGAAAATAAATAAAAGCGGACCCATCACCGTACCCTGAGGTATCCCAAAATCACGAGTCTCCATTTGACTATATGTATATTTTATTTTTATTTAATCGAATAAATAATTATTTCATTTAAAATATTTATTGACAATTCTTGATGGAATTCCATTGTAATGATGTAATAACTTATATTTACATATAAGTTATTAATTAAAAAAATACTTGGTACACTTCCACTTATTTATTTTGATCAATTAGCGCTTTCACCCTCTAATGGGCATCTTCAGATTGGTGAATATTATACAGTGTAAGGGTAATTTATATAAAACTTTGACAAATTTGAAAATAGCGGAATATACGAACTAACATGTACTTGTCCTGGTTCATATATTGGACAAAGTGGGAGAGCTATTAAATATAGAGTAAAAGAACATTTAGCTTCGCATAGATTAAATAACGACTTATCAAACTATGCATCACATTTGAATCAATTTAAACATACTTTTGATTAAGCAAAAAACATAAAAATTTTACATGTAGGACATAAAGATCAAAAGTTAGATAGATTTGAAATTTTAGAAATAAATGGGATAAAAAATAATAGCGATAGAATTTTAATAAATCAACAGATATAATTTAAAAACTCACCCTTATTAGCCCCCTTGGTTAGACCCTGTACATTGTAATAAAACAATAAATATTTTTCATGTAATAGAATATTCTCTTAAAAGTATACCGCCAACACATGTTTCAATAATTTGTCTCACTCTGTTACGTTGAAATATTTCGTATTGTATTTTTTCAACTTATTTTTAAATGTACCTACACTTAAGATAATATTTAGTTTTATATAAATTACCCTTACACTGTATAATATTGAAGATGCCCATTAGAGGGTGAAAGCGCTAATTGGTCAAAATATATAAGTGGAAGTGTACCAAGTATTTTTTGAATAAATAATTGTTGTTTTCACGTCGCTGTTTGTTGACGCCATATTTTATTATGCTCCGATTGAGAAGCGGACATGACTTTATAATCTGCAAAACCTGATTCTTATTATTATGTACGAATATTAATTTATACACATGCTTTTTTCCTAACGTGCTTAGAATAAAAACATATTTTGAAGGATGTCTTAAAATGCTAAAATACTGCGTGTTGTGTAATGGATGTATTTTTATGAATTGATCAGATGATGCTGGTTATGGACGACCAAATATTTGGAGCACAGTCTGTGTACAAAATCCTCAAGTTTTTAATTTAAAAAAATTACAAATTTTTAAAAAATTTATTGGATCATTCAATACTGGATGTCACACTAGTCTTCATACGATACAATACTTGATATATATATATATTTTTTAAATTATGAAGTTGTATTTTTTATAATCTTCAAATGGACATTTTCACATCAGATTTGGAAAGTAAAATCTGTAAAACTATGCTGGATTTTTTTTTAAAGGGATACCCCGCTAAGCTTCTATTTTGAGGCTTGTTAGCAGGTGGGGTAGAGGGGTTATGGAAGAAGGAATAATGAAGGATAAAATCACGAACTTAACATTATTTCGGCCAAGAAAAAATAAGATGTGAAGAAACTTCTGGCTTACTGCATAATAATAATAAAATAATATTATTTGAAATACATTTTGTTATCATTTTATTTGTGCTGTATGTAAAAAATATATCGGAGGTAAATACCTAAATGTGTATATTTACTAGGGACTAACCGTGTATAGAAGCGATTATGTGCAGCTTACCATTATATTTGACTAACCAAAATAATGTTTTACTGTAACTTTATTTACAGAAAACAAATAAATAATTACCATTTATTTTAAATTATTTTCACCGTTCGTATTTTTATCATAATATAAATATAAATAAAGCGCGCCCAGCGACTGCGGTGAGCCAAGAAACTAGCCGATTATTCCAGCATATTTTTTCATACAAATAAGTAAACTATATTTTGAATGTCTTAACCCCAGTGCAGGATTTTTCTCCTTAATTATACTGGCAGATTACACAAATTATTTGAAGATTCTTGATTTGGAAAACAGTATTTCAAACATTAATACTTAAGGGCTATTTTTCTTTGAGATGGTACTTCTGACATAAGACCATAATTACTTTTATGCGTCATACTGCAGGACATATGGCGCTCGACGCGGCCGTTTTTCGCACTATTAATTTCAGAACAATTCAGCCAGTTGACGTTTCAATTGAATACCTAATATCGACTGAATGCATAGTGCTATTTTTTATTTCTTTTTTAACGAGCCATGTATTAAAGTTTTTTTTTTTTTTTAGGAATAACCCGCTAAGCCTCTATTTTGAGGCTTGTCAGCAGGTGGGATAGAGGGGATATGGAAGAAGGTAATGAAAAATACACCACAACACCCAGACCAATTGAGAAAAAAATCTTTCTTGGATTTTTTTCTTGCAACTGGCGGGAATCGAACCCGCGACGCCAGTTTCACAGATAGCCGTCTAACCAACTGCGCCACGGCGCCTGTCGTAATGGATAATATATCTATATAATATAATACATCACGAAGTTACATCGTTTGAGTTGATTTCATGGATGAGAGTTGTTATACAACAAGTAGTTGTTGCACAACAACTCTCATCCATGACAACACACAGAACCACAGAAAAATAAACACATTATATATATTATGTATCTTCTATGTAGGTACAAATATATGATTTTTTACAGCTTACCTGTAAATAAAATCACCATTCGCCACTGATATTTACATAGGTACTTAGATATGTCAGTAGACATATAATTTTACAAAAAATCAGTTTAAAATGATTTCACGCAAAAGTAAACTAATTTAATTCCCAACATTAATCAGTTTTCCATACATTCCTATCACAAAAATATGTAGATATTTATTTTTTGTGAAAATTCGTAAATTTAGAACATTTTTCATAAATAATTTTACTGATTCTACATTGTTGATTTTTAGTATATGTATAAGGGTTTTATATATCTATAAAATCTTATTTTTATTTTATTTAAAATCGTAATAGTTTTATTTTTAACATGAAAAAGGTTTCTCCTGAAAATTTTACATTTTGTAAATATTTCGCTTTGTTAAAACGGTCCTAAATAGGAAAAGCATATTTTAGATGTGATCGAACTAGCGAGCAGTAAAGAGTTTTCATTCTATCGGTGAAACCAGGAAGTTTGAGGGATTTGTTTACAATATTATCAATGTTTACGATAGGAGAGTTTACTATCTAAAGTAATGCCAAGATCCTTTATTGACCAAACTATAAATAGGGTCAAACCACCAGTAAATGACCACCTCCCAGTAAATGACCATTAGTTAATAAAACACAATATAATAAAAATTGCTACATGTGTCCAATCAAAAAACTTTGAACACTAGAAACTATTAACATATTACAACAGAGATGAAGAACATTTAAGAGAAGGTAATATAGAAGTCTAGGCATCTACAGGGCTTATGACCTGTCAATGGCTGGTTTAAGTGGCCACTTTACAAACTTTTATTTTATTTCATTTCATTTCATTTATTTATTCAGATATTTAGAACATTACAGAAAAAAGACCCAATTCATTCTAAATACAATAATAGATCACAAATTACAGTAGATAGTTATGTTATTAAAATAATATAACAAAATGTAAAAAGAAAAATTAAAAGTTAGAAAGTGCTTTCCTAAGGGAAGGCCCACTGTCGTGAAATATGTCGACATCCGAGGCGATGCGATTAAGTAGCAAGATTGCTCTGCCAACCGGCATAACCATTGGCAGGTTGGTTCTGCACCGCGGTAAGTAAAACAATCGATGCTGTCTTTGTCGAAGATAGTTATCAGGTACGAACAGACCTACATCCATCAGAATTTCTGAGTTATGTATGCGACCACCGATCACCTGGAAAAAGTGAACATTCTGCCTATATTTAAACATCTATATTCCTTCAATTCTTTCATCTGTTGAAGTTTGTGAAGTTAAAGAGCGGAAACCTTTATTTATGCGGGTGAGATTCATCTAATTGAATTATTTCACCTACATACTAGGCAACGCCTGAAAATATTATTTTTTCAATTTCTATACTTCTTCATGGACCAGGTAATTTATCAACAATATTTTGAGTTTTTCCAAATTTTTGTAGACAAGGGCTGGATTCAACTCCTTGGGGAGCTGTTTATATTAACATATTACAACAGTTAGGCAGAATGGTAAATGTTACACAGTGTGTAAAGTGGCCACTTAAACCAGCCATTGACAGGTCATAAGCCCTGTAGATGCCTAGACTTCTATATTCGGCGGCCTCCGTGGTGTAGTGGTCAAGACGCTTGACTCACGCACGAAAGGTTCCGGGTTCGATTCCCGGTGAGAACACAAAAATTAAAAGTCTGATTTTTCTCAAGCCTGGGTGCTCTGTGATGTAATTCACCACTGTAATTAGGCCTCCTGACCTGTTGTGGTGCAAAAAAAAAATTTTAAAATGTTAAATATTACCTTCTCTTAAATGTTCTTCATCTCTGTTGTAATATGTTAATATAAACAGCTCCCCAGGGAGTTGAATCCAGTCCTTGTCTACAAACATTTAAACAAACTTAAAATATTGTTCCTAGAAACTATGACAAAAGCAGTAGGCGGACACATCTTTTGGCAAGAAAAAAATCAGTTTTGAACTTTGAGTTGTCAAAAGGTAATAGTGCGTCTTCCCGTTATTGTTCTGAGATTGATAGTGTTTTTATAAGGAAAGGTGTGGTATGTGTTTTATTTGATGCTATTTCTTATGCAATTCTTTGAATATATCTATATTCTAATGCGTTAGGGTGTTTTATAATGTTATGATGAAACTAAATCTGAGTATTATTTTTGCTGGGGATGTAGTGGTCATTCACTGGTTATTCTGCTATTTTTAGAGTAATATTAATTATAATTATAATACTCGTATTTCAATAAAAAAGTAAAAGGACTTAGAAAAATTACTCTGTTTTTTTTGTTTTTTTATTGTTTTCTTTTATTTCGTACGCTTAAATAATTTAATTTATACCTTTAATGTGGATTTTACTACAAGCTGAACCTTAAACGGTCATTCATTGGTGCTTTGACCCTATAAATAAAATAAAATAAAATATGAACAGTGACATTTAGTGAATCAGACAATTCGTATTACCATGAATAAATTAGCATTCCTAGTTGCCTGCTTCCATTGTTATGAGTATTTTTATCGTCTGTTGATTGTATGTTTATTGTTTTACAACACGTTTTATTGCTCGTAATTAACGACAGGCGCCGTGACGCAGTTGGCAAGACGGCTAACTGTGAAACTGGCGTCGCGAGTTCGGTTCCCGCCAGCTGCAAAAAATCAAATAAATATTATTTTCACAGTAAGTTCCATGCTAGGGGAAATTATCTTTATATTTATAATTCTTCTGTACGTGTGATGTCACTGAACTCCTCCTAAACTGCATAACCGATTTACGTGCGGTTTTCAGCGAAATATAGATCTTTGCACTGCGCGTGTTCGTAGATATTAAAATTTTCAATCGAATCTGTAAAAAAGAAGTTAGAAGCATGAACATTTTTTTCATCGACCTACCAAGGTGGCATTCGACGAGAATGAAAATACAAAAAAAAATGGAAGGATGTTGTTTTTTTTTTTAAAGAAATTTGTTTTTGAATGTTTACAAACAACATTTTCGTTATATGTACCCCAATCAGAATATTTGCTTGTAAAATTGCATTTAAAAAAATTTTGAAAATCGCATGCATGAATGAAGTGCACCCCTGTTGGTGAGAAGAGCCGAGTTTGACATTTGCAAGAAGAATTCTGTATTTGAAAATGATTTTATTTTATGTTTTGGAATTTAACTATAAACAAGTATTGTTAGTGTAATGGTAGCTGGAACACATCCAACGTTTCAGCTACCATTGCAGGAGCCATCTTCAGGGTAAACTATATGTTTTGTAGAAAAAAGTGTTTAAGTACTAGTAATTTGTACCGTGTCGCAGTCGGCAGTAGGCACATTTCTATTATTTTTGTAGTATGTAGTGCTGGGAACCATGTTGAGTGTAATTTAAGCCCGTCGGCGTCGTCTTTGTTTATGTTATTTGGGTGTTTGTGTATTTTAATTACCTCTTTTATTATTCGTGCACTGTAATTACTGGGTTTATGTAAGATATTGGATTCGAAGGCGAAAAAATATCAGATGTCTATAAAGTGTCCGCTATTGCGGATTCGTCAGGGTGCCCAAGTTTACTCGCTCTTTTGTGTTCGTCAATCTTTTTCTTTGCCGTGCGCCCTGTTTGTGCTTTGTACACTTTATCATATCCTTGGCAACTAAGTCTTTAAACAGCTTTCGTTTCCAGGGGATTCTTATTTTTTGGGTTCAATAAATGGTTCTTCATTTTTCCCGCAGTCCCAAACGTTGTTCCAATATTACGTTTCTTGAGCACTTTGGCTTTCCTGTCAGTAACATTCTGTACATATGGTAGGTATGCAGTTCCTCTGGTAACATTTTCTTCATTGTTCTTCTTTGTGGCTTGGGATGTAATAATGTTGCCAATTTGCTACTTCTTAAATCCGTTTATAAAGTGTCTATAAACTAAGTTGTCAAGGATGTGATAAAATATACATAGGACAAACAGGGCCCACAGCAAAGAAAAGGATTGACGAGCACAAAAGAACCTGTAAACTTGGGCACCCTGACAAATCTGCAATAGCGGAACACTTTATAGACACCGGACATTTTTCCGCCTTCGAGCCATTTTTTTTTTCATAAACCCAGCAATTACAGGGCACGAATAATAAACGAGGCAATTGAAATACACGGACACCCAAATAACATAAACAAAGACGACGGGCTTAAATAAAACTCAACATGGTTCCCAGCACTACATACTACAAAAATGAACAGAAATGTGCCTACTTCCAACTGCGACACGGTACAAATTACTAGTAGTTATATACTTATTTTTTTCTACAAAACGCACCGTTTACCCAGTTTCCTACAATGGTAGCAATGATTATACAATTTCTGCTCAGTTTTTCAGGCTGAACTACTTGCAAAACGAGAAGCTCTCAAATGGTTAGTAAAAAATCACCAGAGAGGTGGGTTATTGCAAAAATATTATCAGATTGTCCTTCGGGCGTTCAAGCTATAACTGATCGGTAAATCCAATTGTAGATATTCAGAGTAAAGTTAAGCATCTAAAAATAAGAGAGATGATCATTCAAATATGCTGGATAAGAGGACATGCTGGTATCGTAGGAAATGAGAGAGCGGATGAACGAGCAAGAGCCGCAACTTGTGAAAGAACGGCACCTTCCTTCTCAGAATTTCCTCTTAGCTTTGCTAAACGCTGTATAAAACAAAATACGCAGCAGCGTTGGGAGGATCATTATTGCGCTTCTTCTACAGGTAAAATCACTACACCCAACGCTGGCTGATGCAGCAAACTTCCGTCGACATCACCAAAGTACTTTCGAAACGACCCAAATCTTTACCGGACACGGAGCTATGAGAAGTTACCTATATAGGTTTAAATGAAGGAATGACGACTATTGTCCATGCGACGATATTTCTTCACAGAGTATCGAACATCTGTTATTTCAGTGCCCATTTTTCAGTTTATAACGCCATCATCTTAAAGCAGAATGCAGGAAAGATGGAATATCCTTAACAGATATCCACACTGTAGTTAAAAGTAGTTATCACGCGCCATTGTTCTTGGACTTTGCAACAATGGTGATTGGACTCATAAAGGTAATATACTAAAATCAGTGATCGAACATCCCATTTCCAAGACAAACAAAAACGTGTTTTGCCTTGTACATGACACGTAAGGCTACTAAATACAGGGGTCTAAATATTAATTTTAAAAAAATAAAAAAATATGGTAGTTGAAATGTCGGAACAAATCCAACGCATACGGTATCACCCAAAAAAGAATCAAGTTTGGAATATTTTTGTACTGGCTCTAAACCTCATATAACACGCTTTCGCATAACACGGCGTTTTATAGGATCCTGTCTACCGTGTAGAAGGAGGCTTTACCTGCATAATATGTTGTTTGATAAATAACTGCGTTTTATTTTCATTGTAATTTGATTTAGTTTTTGCATTCGATACATCTCGCTCTCAATAATCTTCTGTGCAATGCATAATACAGACCTACACTTGTTTTGCGTAATTATGGTAATCTTATGCAGATTCATTTGATACTCTGGAATGTCGACTTTGGGAAGCTGTATCAGAAACATATATAAAGACGCCAATATTATTAATTGAGTTAGTATAAGTTACGAGTTCCAAATATACAGTTCAGTTTAATTGATTAAGTGCCCAGGTAGAAATCACAATGAACTTCAAGATTGTAAGAAAAATGACATTTTAATTTCATTTTAATTTTTATTTCGTTCTATGATAAACAAAGTCTAATATTAACAAATTACCACAGGGATGGAGAATACCTTAAATAAGGGAGTATGGAAGCCTAGGCATTTAAAGGGCTTATGACCTGTCATTTATATTTTAACATCCATATTTCTTCAATTCTTCCATTTGTTGATTTTAGTGAAGTTAAAGAGCTGAAACCTTTATTGTTGTGAAGAGATTCATCTGACTGAATTATTTTACATACTAGGCAACGCCTGAAAAAAAAATTTAAACATCTTCTTGGACCAGTTGGTTTCATTACAATTGTCTACGAACATTTGGACAAACTCAAAAATTGTAAAGTCTAATATAATATCTACACAATATTTACGACAATATTTTGAGTTCGTCGAAACTTTTGCAGACAAGGTCTGGATTCACCTCCCTGGGGAACTGTTGATATCAACCTATTACAATAGTGACGAAGAACATTTTAGAGATGTTAATATATAATTCTAGGTATCTCCAGGGCTAAATTGAAAATAATTCAATCAGATGAATCTCACCCGCATTAATAAAAACATCAACAGATGGAAGCATTGAAGGAATATAGATGTTCAAATACGGGCAGAACGGTGAATATTACACAGTGTGTAAAGTGGCCACTTAAACCAGCCAATGACAGGTCATAAGCCCTGTAGATGCCTAGAATTCTATATTACCTTCTCTAAAATGTCCTTGATCTCTGTTGTAATATGTTAATGTTAACAGCTCCCCAGGGATTTGAATCTAGTCCTTGTCTGCAAAACTTTGGACAGACTCGAAATATTGTTGATAAATCCACCCGGTCCATGAAAAAATATAAAAATTGAAAAATTAAAATTTCAGGCGTTGCTTAATATGTAGGGGATATATTTTTTTTAATTTTTTTTTTTTATTTATTTTTTTTTTTTTTTTACAATAAACATAAATGATAAAACAGAGTATTAAAAAAAAAATAAACAAAAAAATCCCACAAAGGCATGGCCTGTTCGTGGGTATACAAGAAATGTTTAAAAAATTTTGTTCTACAATAAAAAATGGACAGTTTTAATATTTTTGTGTAACATAAGAAAGAAAAAATTAAATATTCTGTAAAAAATAATGTGGTATTTTTTTTATAGTAATTTAAAAAGGAAATAAAAAATATTTAAAAAAACACAAAAATATTCCTTATTATTAAAGGGCAAAAAATAAATCATAAAATAAGAGTTCATATCTTTAGTTTGAATCCAGGATAGTGCATGTTTTTTAAAAGAAGGAAAATCTTTCAAGTTTAATCAATGAAATCAATCAGATGAATCTCACCCGCATTAAAAAAGGTTTCAGCTCTTAAACTTTAAAACATCAATAAATGGAAGCATTGAAGGAAAATAGATGGTAAAATACGGGCAGAATGGTGAATGTTATACAGAGTGTAGTGGCCACTCAAACCAGCCAATGACAGGTCATAAGTCCCGTACTGTAGATGCCTAGAATTCTATATTACCTTCTTTAAAATGTTCTTCATCTCTGTTGTAATATTTTATTTATTTTTTATTTTTATTTTATTAGGGAAATCAACAGTTCTACATACATATTTTTAGTAAACAAACAGATATAGTGTATAAACTCAGAACCAATAACAGATTTCCACATAGTATACAAAGTTAGTAAAGAATATATATATTACATATCAAATAAATACATACAATAACAATGTTAACAATATTAACATTTTGTATTACTATCGTACACTTACTTACCTAATTTATAACATTTAAACTGTTCTTTTATATATTTTTTATTTTATTTATTTATTTACATACATAAGTTTACTGTGCATTATTTGAGACGTAAGTCCCAACTCCATGGGACTAAAAGTCTTGTGTTGAGATGGGACGAGCAATTAGTTAACACAGACGCATGAGTATATTACCATAAATATTACATAGAATCAGAAACACGAAAAAAAAAATTAAAAACATTATTAATATTTAAAGCATAAACTTTGTGGTCAAACATTTTACTAAATGTTATGAAATATTTGTATATAACCACTTACCGACTTTTCTATGTCTACCAGTTTCGAGACGTACCCGTCTCTTCGTCAGGACACCAACTAAACATGCAAACTAACATGCAAAACCCACTATACACCTTCACAATAGTTGTTGCACGAAAATATAAAACCAACATGATATGCATTTTAATAAGCACATGCACTGATTAGGACAAACACCAATTAAAATGCAATTAAAATATTTGAGTTTGTCCAAATGTTTGTAGACTGGATAATATATTGTAATGGTCCAAGAAGTTTAAAAATTGAAAAATTGTTTTCAGGCGTTGCCGAGTATGTAAAATAATTCAGTCATTTCTATGTCTACCAGTTTCGAGACGTACCCGTCTCTTCGTCAGGACACCAACTAAACATGCAAACTAACATGCAAAACCCACTATACACCTTCACAATAGTTGTTGCACGAAAATATAAAACCAACATGATATGCATTTTAATAAGCACGTGCACTGATTAGGACAAACACCAATTGCAATGCAATTAAAATATTTGAGTTTGTCCAAATGTTTGTAGACTGGATAATATATTGTAATGGTCCAAGAAGTCTAAAAATTGAAAAATTGTTTTTAGGCGTTGCCGAGTATGTAAAATAATTCAGTCAAATGAATCTCTTCACAACAATAAAGGTTTCAGCTCTTAAACTTCACTAAAACTAGATATTAAAATCTTCAATCTAATGTGTAAAAAAGAAGTAAATTTTTTTAAATCTTAAATAGATTTTCGATAATACTAAAATAATATTAAATTCAATACATTTAAAAAAATCGTATTCCTACATAAGTACGCCCGTCTGTTGGTGGGAAGACCGGAGTTTGACGTTTGCAAAAAGAATGCCATATTTGAAAAAATATGTGTTTTATGTTTTGGAATTCAACCATAAACAAGTACCTGGGTACCTACTTATCAAGTAAAAGTCTTTTTCCAAGCTAACAGCAAGCAAACCAACGTTCTGGGAGGACAACGTCCGTCAGGTCCACTAGTTAGTTATGCATGAATTTTAATTTGAAATTTGATTCCCAGGTATTTCTCTTCTATTTCGTGTGCCTATCCGGCGCATGGGGTCGTGAGTACCCTGCTGGCCTATTCCCCGCCCTCTGCCCTGACTACCCTAACTGCGACCTGGAGTTGCTGGCCAGGTACAATTTTGATGGCCAGCCCAGACCCATCATCTCCAACGCCCTTCAGGAAGGCCCGGCTCTCCCCATCGCGTATAGAGCGGCTGAGTAAGTCAAAATACATAAGAACTTCTTCAGTGTCCATACGGGTGAAGAACGGAGTTTCGGCTTTCGTTGATCTTGGCATTTCTGCACTAGGATGTTGTCTGCAAGCAGTGCTTCTTTTGTTCCAAAAGAATTCCTGAAGCTAGACGTCGAAGGCGGAGAGGGCGTAGATTCAATAACACACGCAGAGTCTTGATTAACACACACTTTTATTTACAAAAAACATAGGGGTTTTATTAACAAATTTGTACCGTGTACATATATGTGGCTAGGGTCTCGATATTCTAACTTCTGCCCCTGCGAGTGCCATAATTTACCGTCTTTATTTAAGGGGCAGCTAGTTAGATTACAAATCGAGACTCCTAGCCGAAAATAAGCTTGAAAAACCGACATATAAATTGTACTGTAAAACACTTGTATCGTACACTCTCGTCAGAGCGCCATTCGTCGCCCTGGCGGCCACTCGGGAAGCTTCGGTCGCGACCGGGGGGTTCGACCGCCTCTCCGCGCTCATTCCAATATCTGTAGATATCTGTAGTCTGTGATTCCAACCAGAGATAATGTAGAACTATTACATTCCAACGATTTTCCCCGTGCAGCTATCATCTCCGACTGGGAGCCCGCAAAAGGGCCGCTCGGCTTGGTGTCGATGTTTAATGCTCGGCGCTTGTTCGCCGCGTCACAGGCCGCGTTCTATGTCCCTTTGCCGCACGCGCGGCGATGTCCGATACATATATGTAAATAGCAAAAATGCCGTATATAAATAAATACGTGACTCATTAGGCTTGTTAAGTGATAGTCACAGCATTTCTTAGGGTTTAGTTTTTTTGGTAGTTTTATAAACGTTGATTTCAACCAATCATGAGGAATAACCCCCGTATCGTAAATTTTGTTGAATAACCCGAGCAGCCTATCCACATTCTCTTCACTAATGAGCTTCAGCATCTCAGCGGCCATTTCATCTGGACCAGGGGTTTTTCTGTTTTTATATGTTGCGATTGCGTGATGAATCTCAGAACGTAGGATTAGTGAACCCTCTTGAGTCCAGCTTCAGGCCCCTGTGCCTCGATTTTGAACGCTATCTTCATCTGTATATATCGAGATGGTATACTTAACTTCTGTACTATCTATATCTTACTTCGGTATGTACCTACTTGTACCTACCTGTCATATCGACATCACATGATCAAAACAAGCCAATGGAATGACCGCAAACAATTAGTCCGCGTTCCTTACGTCATTAACATTTAAAATAGTTCTCATTTATAGTTTAAATAGGCTTCTGAAATAAAAATGTTCACTTCAAAGCGATTATAAACTCCAATAAATCCCAGTTCAAGTAAAAAATGCTCGCTTGAACATGAGTTTTATATGCCTTTTGGAAATCACATAGACGGTACGCTTAACGATCGTCTGTATGTATCTACCGATCGACTACAAAGCCGGCTCCTTTAACGTCTCGATACATACACTCAGAAAGATAGTAAAATAGATAGAAAAAAATAATAACTAAATTATTTTTTTAGAGTGGTAACTTAGCGACATTATTTTCATATCTAGACGTTCGTTTTATTAGAGTGACAGTTATGTCGGAATTTAATTCGACTACAAAATTTACTTATTTCTCTCTCGTATTTTTAACAGGCTTTAAGAAAAAAAGTGCCAACCTCAAAACGATTAAATTTTTTAATAAATCATATTAATTAAGGGAAAAATTACTCGGTGGAACAAATTTTTTTACACTTTCTATGCGTAGATAAACGTATCGAGAGTTTCTAGACCCGTCGGTATAAACCGATGTACTTACATCAAAACTTGAGGGTATCGGTAGTGTACCTTTGTAGTCGGTCGGGAGACTTTTATCTTCAACTATGACGTCATACTGAAGCTATGTCATTTTAGAGCGAATATATGTGTACCGCGACGTAAGCTTCTCCTTGTTTCATATCGATGTACCGACCCAAAACTCGAAGGTGGGGCGTCGGTAGTATAATTTCATAATCGCTAGAGGGAATTTATCTTCAACTTTATCGTCAAGGTGAAGGTATGATGTCTTTATCTTCCCATCATAATCAAGGCCCTGATTTAATTAGGACAGTCGATGATTCGCAAATAATGTGACAGGAAGTTCAACGACTACGGCAAAAGCGCGATTTCCATGCCTAGCGTTCGGACAGCGCCATACAAGTTTTCCTCTGCCCGAATCAAATGTAGATTTTCATTTATAATACAGATTCATGTTTGAATTTCCTTCCTCAGATGGCCAGCTGGAGTGCCCGCATCAGCCTGCCCTAACTACCCGTTTTGCAACCTGGCTGCGGAAGCTGCTCCTCTTCCAGGGTACGCCGCGAGACTTTACCCAGCTGGAGTTCCTGCTGCAGCTTGTCCCAATTACCCGTACTGCTAAACTGTGACCCGCTCTCTGAGATCCAAGATCTTAGATCAAAATCATTGGACGCGTTAAAATAAATAACCGAATCAATCATTTTTTGGACAATTTTTCATGATTTTGTATATAAATCATCTGGTGTAAAAAATAAACCTAATAAAATTTAAGAATTCTGTAATTTGTAAAACAACCCCTTGACAGAACTCGACCTGGCTCGATTGGTCAGAAAACGGTACAAGATCTTGCAAGATTTTACTCAATGAATATTGTGCCGTTTAGTACACAAATCTGTGGTCAAAAAATCTGTGGTCATATTCCAAATAATTCAAATTCGTCCTATATTTAAACCAAAATCTGCGTGCGCATCCAAATTCACTGTCATGTTGAATGTTCAATGAGGAATTCCACTGTTTTCTAATTTATTTATTTTCTATTAGCGTACTATTTAACTAAGCACAAATATTGTTTTTTTTTTTGTGCGTTGTTCACAAAGATATGATTTTTTAAAGTTACATTTATCAAATACAGCGCCAAATGACTGTAATGAGTGTGTCACTTTTCAGTAGTGACGTCATGAAACGGTTGGCGTTCTTACTTTCACTGACCGCGATAAGTTGTATTTCTCCAGCCAATAACAAAACTGACAAGAATCTAAGGAATACTGCTTTGATTACTTCATTTAGTTGATCGTAATTTGCTCATTTCTATGTTATGGTTGTTTTTACGAACGTTTCGATTTATAAAAACCTAGAAAGTTGACATAATCTCTGGTTGAAAAAAAGAGTATAATGAAAATTTTACTCTTTTTTTTCTATGGTCAAAACGTTCCTTACAAGGTGCGAGCGTGTATACTTGTAATTGTTGTAATGCCGTATTAAACAGACTTCATGAACTCGCCAATAGTTATTCCCACGTATCTGATATATTTAGTGTAGGGTATTGTTCCTATAGAACAAACCTTTTGAACGTTTTCAAAGATGGTGAATAGTAATTATATTTATTTATTTATGCACTTCATAATATAAATAAATGGTTGTCACAAGAGGCAAAATTGGCAGTTCACAACGGAGTCCTGGTCCCATCCCTGATGTATGGGAGCGAAGTATGGACTTGGAAAAACAGGGATGAAAGTAAGCTGAATGCTGTCGAAATGCGATCTCTCAGGCGAATGTGTGGTAAAACTATGTACGATAGATGCACAAATGTTGAGATCCGTACATTATGTAAGGCTGAGACAAGCATTATCGACAAAATCAAGAAAGGAGCTCTGCGCTGGTTTGGACATGTAGAACGAATGGACAGCGAGAGAACGGCTAAGAATATTTACAATGCGAATGTTGATGGATGCAGAAATAGAGGAAGACCGAGAAAGACATGGCATGACCAAATCCAACAAATACTTAAAGATGGACATGTCAAAAGTCGGAATAATCGGCGCGCGTGCATGAGAAGATGTATGAATATAGAGGAAGCGAGATCTGTATGCAAAGATAGAGTGTTGTGGCGTTCTATCCTCTCTGCCTACCCTTACGGGGAAACGGCGTGATGGTTTGTTTGTTTGTTTGTTTGTAATATATATGTACAAATTTTGTTCACTTTGCCCAGCTGTATGAAACAGTACTTATGATTGTCTTGTTATATTACTTTAAAATATTTTATTATTTAATTGGTTTTTTACATTTATTCTTGAATTGTTTATCTTTCTACTGAATATGTCGTAAAATTTTTAGGTTATTTTTTTTAAATATAAATCTTGGGCAAAGGGAAATTTACGTTTTTAAAAAAATATATATAGTAAGCCAAAAATGTTAATAAAATTTTTAAAAATACACAGTTTGTTACATGGAAGGTAAGTTGATCAGTTTTACGCTTCAGGTGCCAATCCAGAAACAATGAAATCGAACCTAGAACATCAAGTATGGTTGGAGGCGGACTTGTCTCAACTCGATTTCCTTTTTCAGTATTTTTACCTGCGAGCAGCCATCGAGTCGTAAACACTCGTCAAGGTTTCTGATTCTATTTGACTTACAGATCTGTATTCTTCTTCCGCTAGGACACACAAATATATTCCAAGGCTTACTCCTTGCAGGTGAAATAATTTAGGAGTGCGATTTTTTGTCTTAATAAAATTTAATATATTAAATACAGAACTTATCTACAAACATTTGGACGAACTTAAAATATTGTTCACTTTTAAAAAATTCAAGGTATTTTCAGGCGCTTGAAGTAGGCGAAATAGTTGAAAAGATTTTCACCCACATCGACAAAGGTTTCAGCTCTTTTTTGACTCTTCCATCTGTTGACTTAATTAGGTGTGGAAGGAAATGTAGATATTTAAACATGGGCAAAATGGTAATTGTTTTACAGTGTGTAAGGTCATAAGCCCTGTAAGTGGCTAAACATCTATATTCCCTCCTCAAAAATGCTTTCGCTCTGTTGCAATAAATGGTATTTATTTTAAAAGTTTTTTACACTGGAATATCTCACTCCCTGGACTGGAGATTGAAGCGTTAGACCGATCATCTTTGCGTCAAATAAAATAGGGTTTGAAATACGCTGCGGTTAGTGTACCAATGCAGTGATCTATGCACCATTAGGTGCGGAAAGGGAATGATGATGAGGTTGCAATAAATTTCCATCTTAATATCTCCCTAGGGAATAAATTCAGCATTGTCTAGATATACTCAAAATATTGGACAAAATGTCCTACATTTGTCATTCAGACATACTAAAAATATTGGACATACTGTCATACATTTGTCATTCGGACATACCAAAAATATTAGACATACTGTCATACATTTGTCATTCGGACATACTCAAAATATTAGACAAACTGTCATAAATTTGTCATTTAAACATACTCAACATATTAGACATGGTTGTCATTCAGACATACTCAAAATATTGAACATACTGTCATACATTTGTCATTCAGACGTACTCATCATATTGGGCATACTGTCATATATTTGTCATTCTTACATACTCAAAATATTGGACAAACTGTCATACATTTGTCATTCGGACATGTTCAAATTATTGGATATACTGTCATTCGGACATGCTCAAAATATTGGATATACTGTCATACATTTGTCATTCAGACATATTCAAAATATTGAGCATACTGTCATATATATTTGTCATTCGGACATACTCAAAATATTGGACAAACTGTCATACATTTGTCAGGGTTGGAATAGTTATAATTTGATTGATTAATGTATTTTGTTATTGTATAATTTCTTTAAAATATATATCTATTTCAAGTAATTAATAATGTGTACAGTACAAGTATATTAATATTTCATACTCGATTTTTTTATATTTTTATTTTTAAGCACTCTTTATACCACATATATGTAAATGGCAGAAATGCCGTATATAAATAAATAAATCTTTTAAAAAATATATATATAAAATAAATTTGGACATACTCAAAATATTGGACATACTGTTATACAGTTGTCATTTGGACACACTCCAAATATTGGACATACAATCATACATTTGTCATTTATTCAAAATATTGGACATACTGTCATCGTTTGTCATTCAGACATACTCAAAATATTGGACATACTGTCATTCGGACATACTAAAAATATTGGACTTACTGTCATACATTTGTCATTTAGACATACTCAAATATTAGGCATACTGTCATATATTTGTCATTCAGACATACTCAAAATATTTGACAAACTGTCATACATTTGTCATTCGGAATACTCGAAATAAACACAAATGACAAAATTCGCATTTTTGCATATTTTATATTAACAAATATAAAATATAATTCAACTTTTTGTATGTGCCATAGCAGCGTTTATTTGTCTCTAAACTAAAATCTAATTTTCTGTACGAAAATATGTATATTTGTATATTTTTTTAAGTATCTTCGTAAGTAACCTATAATTTAACATGTTTCTAATTTTATATGTATACAGGATTTAAAAATAAAAAATTTACATAATTTCAACAATGCTGACTGAGATCTTTAAAGGATTTTCAACAAATAACGCTTCCATATTTTGACCGAATTGATAAAATACTGATTACTATTGGTAATATCAAATTGGAACTTGATTTGAATTCGTTTCCAGTATTTCTATAAGGAGAGAAAAGCGCCATGTCTTCATAGTTGGTATTCCATCCGATAATTGGTTCGTCCCTATTTTGGACCCTTAGCCATAGTTCCAGGGGCTTGAAATATTTGACCAACGATTCGGGAGAAACTCTGCTTGATTTGCCTTTGGTCAGTTTCCTAATAACTTCGGATGTGGGCTTTGAAGCGCCTATCTGCATCACTTCGCTGAAAAAATAAGAAGAAAATAGCCAAGCGTATTTATTTTTTATTATATATTTTATTTTTTTTTATTATTTTAAATTTCATTGATAAACCCTTACGGGTTACATACATTTAACAAAATATTTTTACTTTTATTAATTCACATTCTACTGTTAATGATAATATTTTTAACTTCTTTTGTAAAAGTTGTCTGAGTCTTTTGTTTAGTTTTGTCTGGTAGTTTATTGTATAATTTCAGTCCATGGTTTATTAGTCTCCACTGTCCTTGTCTCGTTATAGAAGGTTGTATTTTATATTTTTCTGATATTCTCGTATTGTGTCCATGTTTACTACTGTTTTTTGCAAGTTTTAGTTCCTCGTCTACAATTATATCAGAGGCTAATTTAAGAATCAGTTTTAAGGATTCTAGTAAAAAGATTTCAGTTGCATTTGCTTAGTTTGTTTGAAAAGTTCTTTAGTTGCTGTTAACTTTAATATTTTATTTTGATGTCTTTGTAGTCTGTTTATGTCATTTTGATTTCCTTTTCCCCATAAAAGTTGCATATAACATATTTTGGTTTTTACGTAGACTTCGTACATTAGATTTTTTCCGATTTTGGAACAAAGTTTTTGATTTAAAAAAGGCTCAGTAATGTCACCACTTTGTTAATTAAATTGGAGATATGAATTGTCCATGTCAATTGTCTGTCTATTGTTAGTCCTAAGTATTTAACATCTTCAATTTCAGTTTGTCGTTCATTATTTATGTAAGCATCTACTTTATGTCATTTTTTTCTATATTCAACATGGATAATATTGCTTTTTTTTTCATTGATATATTTGTGTTTGTGTTTTTCATTTATTTACGGACTTATTTAGTCCACTAAACAATGGTTAATACATTTCTTTATAATATATACAGATACAATTGAAATAAAATACAACTACGGAAAACTAAAGCTAGTAACAAAAAAATAAATAATAATTACT
The DNA here is from genome assembly GCF_059751315.1 of Micrasema longulum. NCBI lineage: Eukaryota > Metazoa > Arthropoda > Insecta > Trichoptera > Brachycentridae > Micrasema > Micrasema longulum. Next base: position 32,978 of record NW_028278155.1, on the reverse strand, counting down.
TTCTCAAGACAAGATCGTGTCATCTCAGCAATTGTTTAAATCTAAAAAGACTTACACCAAAAAAGTCCTGATCTTGTCTCGAGTTTACAATGCGACACAATCGGGACATTTATTTATTTATTTAACTTTTTGTACATAAATTTATTTGTACATTGGCGGGCTTATTGCCAAATGCCAATTTCTTCCAACCAACCAATAAAATAAAAGTTTTATTTTTATAATTCAAGTTACAGAACATATTCAATAGAAAAAAAATATTAAAAAGCTAAAGATATATAAAAATAGAAATAAACGTATTTGTTTATAAATTACCTTAAATCAAAACTATTACTCAATGGGAAAAGGGTAAAAAGAGGAAAAAGGAAAGGAGGAGAGATTAAGGAAGAGAAAGGAGATGTTTCTTCAGACGTGATTTAAACAGAGATAATTTAATAACATCTTTGATGGTGGACGGGAGATGATTCCACAGTCGAGCCGCATGGACACTATATGAGTTAGAGAAGAAAGAGGAATTGTGGATGGGTATTAAGAGAGTGCCTTGAGAATTAGAACGAAGAGGTAAACCATGAACTGATAAGCGTTGAAACTTTTCACGCAGGTATATAGGAGCGTTGGGACTATGAAGTACAGTGAACAGAAGTGAGAGGGAGTGATAATATCTCCGCTGTCTAATTTTGAGCCATTTCAGTTGCCTACGATAATCAGAAATGTGGACGTATTTCCGACCAAAAATGTACCTTATGCATGTATTCTGAAGTTGTTCGAGTTTATCAAGGACATCAGTGCGTGCAAGCCATAGATTTTTTCTGTGCTGATCGAACGCCCGACGAAATCTAATTTTTATCGCGCATAAGAAAATATTTTTAATCTACAATTTCCCGTTATACTGAACTTTCTCATTACGTAACATCTCGAACGGCGTCATTATGACGTAACATCGAATACCTCACCTCAAAACTCTGCCTGCTTCTCGGCTCCTGTGCAAATCGCACTCGTGTAGGGGGCCCAGGTGGCCAGCGGCCTGGCATAGATGATCGAATATTTGAAACTCCAAAACTGTTGCCAGAAAGTATTTTATATACTCCTAAAAACAAAAAAAAAATAGTAAAAAAAGTATTTATATTTATGTATACAAGGGTTGATAAAAAAAAACAGTGAATGATTTTTTATAGCAGCAACTGCTGACGATATATCCATTTGAAGTAATAAGTCCAATAGCCTGATCCGTTGAGATAGTCAGTGTCAAGTTTGAACAAGTTGTAACTTATAGGTATCCAACATAAAATAATATTTTAATTTATTTCAACAGAGAGGGAAAACGTTTTTGAGAACGGAATATGGAAGTCTAGCCATTTACAGGGCTTATGACCTGTCATTGGCTTGCTGGCATCAGCAAGCATTTGGACATACTCAAACATCGTTGAATTAACTACCTGGTAAAAGAAGAAGTATAAAAATTGTTAAATTGTTTTCAGGTGTTGCCTGGTAGGTGATTTGGTTCAGCCGGATGAATCTCACCCACGTGATAAAGGTTTTAGCTCCTTTACTTCACAAAAATCAACAGATGGAAGAGTTGAGGAAATGTGTATGTTCAAACGTGGGCAAAATGGTGAATGTTACACAGTGTGTTAAGTGGCCACTTAAACCAGCCAATGATAGGTCATAAGCCCTGTAAATGCCTAGACTTCCATGTACCCTTATTTGAGGTATTCTTCATCCCTGTTGTAATTTGTTAATTTTAATGACTCCCGAGGGGGTGAAATCCAATCTTTTGTCTACGAACATTTGGACAAACTCAAATATTGTATGTTTCATATATAAATAACATTTTTAAGTATATATTTTCATTTATTTTTTTAAAGCATTCATTACATAATATGAGTTATAATTTTTAAATGTACATTGTTACCCACCTGATCTGAAATGATATGGTATTTAGATCCGGGATCAAAATCTGCCTCTGATCTTGGAACTGGTGGAATGACACCCTAGAATTATATGTAAATATTAAAAAAACAATGAAAAAAGTTTTGTATTTATATATATTTATTACTCTGTGATAAATAAATAAAACATATCATAAGAAGATATAAGAATACAATCGTATATAACAAAGTGAACTAAAAAAATAAATCGTTGCATTTTTATAAATTTTTTCATCTAATATTTTTGCAATAAGGGGATTTTAGTTTTCACAATAATGTTATGTTTATTTTGACAGTAGGTATTCTGAGTTTATCATTTTTCCAATAATGTGGGGTTTATTTATTTTAATAACAGCTGTTTTTTTTTAATTGGGAGATAAGGCTTGCACAGATTAACTTTTAAAAAGTACATTATGCTCTACATATTAATGAATGAGGAATGTGGAAATTGTGGAATCAGATAATGAGTTTGGAAGGAGAGAAAAAGAGGACCAAGAAAAGTAAAAGGATAAAAACATGTATTAAATAAAGACATTAAAATTCAGGGAGTTCAGGATTCTGAGGATATATAGTAATGTTTTAGGCGTTTCTTGAAGGTGGCTAGAGAAGGTGCATTTTTTATACAAAGAGGTTGCTCATTCCAAAGTCTAGCAGCTTAGGTGGAAAGGGAATAGCTGAAAAATGATGTGCTATGTGGAGGAATGGAAAGTGTTCTCTCCTGAGAAGAGCGAGGCGAAAGACCATTCTCAGAAAGGTATTTTGGAGCGTAAGGGTTGTGAAGAATATTATAAAGAAGTAAGAGAGAAATAAGTAACTCTACCCGACCGAGTTTGCTTGACTACAAGAGGATATGCTTGGCTACAACAGTTTAGAGACTTGAAGGAATGTGTATTTGACTACACATTTTTATCGATTGTTGCGTGAGATGGTCGATAAGCCTGAGATTATGATGAGCATTGGTTTGTATGTTCCTGATGAGGACGCAAGGCAGCATCAGCATAGAATGTTTCATATTCCGATAAACAGGACCACCCTGCCGTTGGAAGGGCTACCGCTATGCTGAACAACATCGCTCTGGATGTTGATCTGTTCCATGTATCCGAAGGGGTTTTCCGAAGCGGGATTCTCCTACTATTTTGACAAGAGTCTCTTTATGTATTTTTTGTCTTTTTATAATATGTACGTCCTTCATTTTAGTTTTTAATTTATGTATTATTTTTTTTTTTAATCAATTGAATTGAGCTGAGAGATTGAAAGTTTATGCGCTGATAAAAACGAAGCCTCTTGAATTGATTTAAGTGCTCCGTTCACTCTGTTCCCGGCATTTACCCTCCTTTCAATGTCTTTCTCAGTCATTCCATCTCTAGTAATATACTTCCCAGATACACAAATTCCTCCACCTGTTTCAATATAACCCCACCCTATTTACAGTAATTTCACAATGAGTCATACTTTTTAAAAACGATCACATTAGATTTATTCATAAATTCGATTAAATCAAAAATATTTTAAATACATATTTATCATAGTTCTTACCTGATATCTTAATTTTAATTCCCACCATCTTGAATTCATATTCTTTACTCCATCTTCAAACACCTGCCATCTCCACTGGAATAATAATATATCATTTATGTTATACATATTTCAATTATTTATCTATCCGCATGAAATAGGGCAGGGCCTCGATTATGATGGGAACATAAGGACGTCATACCTTTACCTTGATGGTATAGTTGAAGATAAATTCACTCAAGTGGTTATAAAGATATACTACCGACCCCCCCCCCCCTTCAAGTTTTGTGCAGGTGCATCGATATGAAACAAGGGGAAGCGTACGTCACAGTACACATATCTACGCACTAAAATGACATAGCTTCAATATGACATCATAGTTGAAGATAAAATTCTCCCGAGCGATTACGAAGATACACTACCGATCCCCCCACCATCAAGTTTTGATGTATCGATTTGTACCGACGGGTCTGGAACTCATCGATACTTTTATCTACGCATTGAAAAAGTCAAAATTTTGTTCCGCTGAGCAATTTTTCCTTTAATTATGATTTATTTAAATTTTTAATCGTTTCGAGGTTGTTACTTTTTTTCTTAAAAGCCTAAAAAAATATGAAAGAGAAATAAATAAATTTGGAAGTCGAATTAAATTCCGAAATAATTGTCAGTTTAATAAAACGAACGCCTAGATGCGAAATTAATGTCGCTAGGTTCTGTCCTATTAACATATAAGAGTATCTGGGCGTTAGAAAGTTACCACTGTAAAAAAATAATTTGGTTTGCACGACGAGTCTAGGACCCCGCGATACGTTTATCTACGCATTAAAAGTAACAAAATTTTGTTTCACCAAGCAATTTGTCCTTAAATAAAGATTTATTTAAATTTTTTATCGTTTTGAGGTTGGCGCTTTTTTTCTTAAAATCCTATTTAAAAATATGAGGGAGAAATAAGTCAATTTTGGAGCCGAATTAAATTCCGACATGACTGTCAGTTTGTTAAAACGAACGCCTAGATGCAAAAAATAATTCCTAAAGATTCTGCCGTATTAACATATTTATAAGAGTATCTAGACGCAAAAAAGTTGCCACTATAAAAAATAAGTATGTGTTAGTGTTGCCACTTTTTCATTCGTCTTTATTAATTATATTGATGAAGGTTTTTTTAAGAATTGCATTATGACAAAGCAATCGCGATGACCATTCGACTCGAGGGCTCAGGACATGTCTATGTGTATTAATAATATGTCAATGCTATCAGCTAAATATTATGAATAAATAGTTAGGGTTTAAAAAATACTTACTTGATCAACAAGATAGGCAAACGGAAGGTATGCCACTTTTTCCAGGGCCATTGTCAGCAAAAAGTTCATTGTCACTTCATAGTTATCTGAAGTCCTGAGAAAAATAAAACATGAATTAAGATTATTAATATAATAAATAATGCTTACTGCATAATTAATTTTTCAGGGTTCTTGCTGATAATAATTAGTGATATTTTATAATACAAAAGAAGCCGCTTTCTCGAGGGACCCACGATCAATAAAATATTCTCACGGGTTAAAACGCCCAGTAGCTAAATCACAAATAACCATCGACGTGCTAACAAGTGACGCGATAACAATTTCTCTCCACGGTTGTTTATCGTATTCGCGATCACAATGAAACATCCGTGAACACCTAATATTAAATGTAAAAAATATTCACGTTCCACGACGTATAATCCTGCTGCGCAATCACATATATGAATTTCACCGGTGTAATATGGAAAATATTCCAAAACTGCTATTTTGATTTATTTATTATTTATTTATTATTTATAATGCTATTCATTGCATTCAGCCGGCGGTTGGCAAGCCAAATGTCAAGAAAAGCAGTCGCCATTGTAATTGTAATTTAATTTTCACTTTCGTGTATTAGATACTCCTTACTATTTTGCAAATGCAATATATTGTATTATTTTTTATAGTAAACGCCGATTTTTCGCCAGTGAACTGTATTTATTTACGAGGAAAACAAAAAACAAACCGACACGAGCGTTGACTTAGAGATTACACACGCGTTGACTTATGACTGCGACAACTTAAGCATGTTCATTATTGTTCATTGTGATCGGTCAAATGCTCAGGATGTTTTTAAGCACGTCGATAGTTTTGTGATTGAGCTACAGGGAGAATTAAATATAAGCTTTTCTGGACAATATTTAAATCTCTTCATGAAATGGCTTCAAGATACCTATCGAACTTCTGCATGAGAAAAAATACATTTCAATCATTAATGTTTAATGTAATGGATTACGCTGGAGCGTCTCTGCTAAAAATAACGATGGATTCAAGAATGGATATTTTTTTTATAGATATTTACCTATTGTTGTAAAGGCCAACTCTCTGTAGATGTGGTATGTTATAGACGGAAAGTGTCATGGCGTTGGCAATTGCCTCGTGAAAAGCTGAAAAAAATATAATACAATGTAAATAAAAAATAATGTAAGACAAATTATTATACAAAACAATTTTGTATGTATGTATGTATTTTTAATTTATTTTAAATAAACAAAAAATATTAAAATTGTAACTGACTACAGTCACATGCAATCTAGTTATATCGGTTCTAGCTGGGAGGGAGTCAAGTGCCTGAACATCGCACAAAATACAAGATTGGTCAACAGAGAGCGCTGTCGAAATTCTATAAAATAAAGAACCAAAGTCAAGTTCAAGAACCAAGTTCTTTATATTAATACGTAACATCTTATCCCTAATTAAACTCAAGCAACTATATTTTATTTTATGTAATTCAATTATAACTTATGGCATAATAGGATGGGGAGGCACTTATAAATCGATATTAAAACCTCTCGAATCTGCTCAGAAATCAATCATTAAAATAATTTTTTAAAAACCCTCAGGTACCCCAGCGTCAAATAATTTGAGGAATTCGAGATCTTAAATATAAGACAATTATATATTTTTAGAATAATAATGTTTGTGCAAGTAAATTATTCTATCAAATCCCAAAAGGAACACTCCCACACTACCAGAAGTCAAACTAGAGGATGGGTCATGGGGTTTATCACAAACTCTGAATTTGGGCAAAGAAATTTCAGGTTTCTGGGCCCCAAAATATTGAATATGTTACCCAAAGATTGCAAAACCATGACCCGGATTCAATTTAACGAATTTGTAAAAAAATGGTTACTGGATTTAGGTCGAGAAAAATCGGAAAATTTACTCAAAATAAATTCCTAGTAAATTAATATTGTATACCTGTATAGTACATTAACTAGTAGGTAGTAATGTTGTTGTTTATTTTTGCATTAAAATGTCTGCCTTAAAACGGGTTGTACCTAGTTAGGCAGACTAGACATGATCCAGAGAAATCTATTACCAAGTGTTCATGTAGTAGATAAAGTTATTGTTATTTTTGTCAATAAACTATGATAATTATTAACATATTACAACAGAGGTGAAAAACATTTAAGAGAAGGTAATATAGAAGTCTAGGCATCTACAGGGCTTATGACCTGTCAATGGCTGGTTTAAGTGGCCACTTTACACACTGTGTAACATTCACCATTCTGCCTATATTTGAACATCTCTATTCCTTCAATTCTTTCATCTGTTGATGTTTGTGAAGTTAAAGAGCTGAAACCTTTATTTATGCGGGTGAGATTCATCCAATTGAATTATTTCACCTACATACTAGGCAACGCCTGAAAATATTATTTTTTCAATTTCTATACTTCTTCATGGACCAGGTAATTTATCAACAGTTAATATAAACAGCTTCCCAGGGAGTTGAATCCAGTTCTTGTCTACAAAAATTTGGACAAACTCAAAATATTTATGATAATTATTATTATTATTAAAGACAGATCACTCTCTTTTCCATGCTGACAGCCTCCCAACAAATGCGTGCCGTTTAATGGCATTCTAGGACAAAGTACAAAAAACTACAAAAAAGTTTTTTAGTTTAAGCGTTATTTAGGTATTGGGTTTTGAATGCCCTGAAGGGCTTTTACCCAATGCATTTTTTTGTTTCAATAATAGCCACCATCATCATTACTGCATACCGCATCCAAAGACCGGATTTTCCTTAGCTATGGCCACATGCAAGAAAAAAATGCTCTTTGTTAACGAAAAAAGTTGCCAAAGGAAGCTCTCTAAAACCTGGTACTCTTATGCTGAAGACGTGATTCCAGAAGTACACAATATATGCTTCATTGGATTGAAGAAAAGGGGGAAGTGAATTCTTTACCGACTGGGATTGAATTGATTCGTAATGTTCGATTCGCTGAAATTATTACAAAACTTTTTTAAAGCCTCGAAATTATTTTTAGAAGCCACCAAATCTGTATCGACAGGACCTATGCAACAGGGGCGAACCGTTTATAGAAGCGATTATGCACAGCTTACCATTATTTGACCAACCATAATAATATTTTATTGTAACTTTATTTACCGAAAAACAAATAAATAACTATCCATTTAAAGTAGATATAAATTATTCTAAGCTAGGTTTAAAAAAGCAACTCCCATAAAAGAACTATAGGGTCCATAGTCCATAATCGATGACACACACGTGTTTAATTCGTTCACCTGAAATAGACTAATGACCGATAATGCAATGTCCTCATTTTCTATCGAATCCATTACATACGTATAATGCAACTCTTCAGTATCGCACGTTAAACTGGGAGCATTGTTCTGCACTACATTCACATCGTCCCTACCATGAAGAAATAAACTACAAAAGAACTTCGTCTATAAAGAGACCACAGGACGCAACGCCAGTCAGTCGGCCCAACAAGTTCAGTTCAGTCGGCCAGACCAGCTTGAGGAAGTCACACAGTTCCAGCATTTAGTTCAAGTGCAGTCTCTTCAACCCATCATCGCCGTTACGCTCGTGCTACACAACCAAGTGCTGTATCTTATTCGCTGTGTAATAAATACGCATTTAACAGCAACCTCGTGTCTTCTTTGTCAATCTCTTGGGGTAGGAACTCCAACCAACTCTTAACTACCTAAATCCTACAGAACTAACTTAGGGGGACTCGTTACAATAGATTACAGGACGCAGTGACGTCAGGAGCTTATTTAGCAGTGATGACTGTCTGCGAGAATAATGATTTGTACCTGGATTAGCTCCATCTCTGAAGACCTGTGTTTGGTCAGAGTATTGCAGATAATACTGAATGTGTGCCATCTCATGGTGAGTAGAAACCAAATCTTGCATTGTGATTTCAGTACATTGCTTGATCCTAAAATTAAACAATAATGTAAATCAGACATTAATTCAAATGAAATCCCTCTAAACATCTACAGTGTTGCACAAACATGTAAAACAACACGCTGATAATCAGTGCACATCGGTGTTCATAATATTAATGTTTGTATTTGGAACTACCCTCAGAGGCTATTGACGGAAGAAAACAATGTGTCTCACTCTTTCTGCGTTCCACCTTGCTCGACTAACTCATCGTAGTGTCCATAGCGGTCACCATTTTTTTGGTACCTGCAGTACCAGGTACCAGTGCCTTCTTGAATTCACTCCTATCTTCAGCCAATAAATCCATACAGAGAAGCAACGTCTTTTATCACTTCTACACAAACTAATTGAGGTATAAAATTGTACAAAAGGTATGTTTTATAACTAAAGAAATACCTGTAATCCATTTTATTGCAGAAGTCCCAGGCGCTGGCTGTACATTGGACACTCTTGTCTGATGGCCTGGACAACATAGACGTTCTCCAGAACTCTGGAGGGACAGCTTTTAGTCCCATAGAGTTGTAGTACTCTTCAGCCAATTGAAACATTCTAAAAATACAAAAAAAAACATTATCATTCATCATTCTCATTTCCTCACCCAGCGGTGCATAGGACACTGCATGTGTAAACCAATTGCAGCATATTTTGATCATCTTTAACATTGAAGGAAAGGTGATCTAGTCGCAAGCTATGAGAAGTTACCCATATAAGTTTAAATTAAGTAATGATTATTACTATCTATGCGATGATATTTCTTCACAGAGTATCGAACATCTGTTATTTCAGTGCCCATTTTTCAGTTTACAACGCCATAATCTTGAAGCAGAATGCAGGAAAGATAAAATATCCTTAACAGATATTCAAATTGTAGTTAAAAGTAGTTATCACGCGCCATTGTTCTTGGACTTTCCAACAATGGTGATTGGACTCATAAAGGTCATTAACCAAAATCAGTGATCGAACATCCCATTTCCAAGACAAACAAAAACGATTTTTTCCGAGTACTTTGGCCTTTTACATGACACATAAGGCTACTAAATACAGGGATCCAAAATAAAAAAAGATCCAGTCCAGAAATATTGCCAACTGTGAAACAGGCGTCGCGGTTTTGATTCCCGCCAGTTGCAGTTGCAAGAAAAAATCCAAGGAATATATTTTCTCAATGAGGCCATAGAAAAACAAACGCAAAATTAGGAAATCATACAATTTTCCCATTTTAAAACGAATGTTTTTTTTAATCGGGCAATAATAAAAAAACAAAAACACATAAATTAGATAAAAACAATATGTTTTAAAGGTATTTCTGTTAAAAAATATACTTAAAAGTTTTATGTAACTAAAATATAATTACTCTTAGACTGACCTTTAGTACAGCCCTAATTGCTTTCGAAAAGGCTGGTCTCAAGGTCACGAAAAAGTCAATGAGATATTGTTTTAAATTAAATATTACAACTAGAATTATCTTCTTTTTTTTAAAAAAAGAGAATACAATTCTATAAAAAAAGGCTTCAACTAAAGTATTTCAATATTTTTTTATTTTTTTTTAATATTACCGCAGGCATAATTTTAAGTAGAAATAAAGGGAAATGTCACAAAAATATATATGATTTAAAATGCTTGTATTTTTTTCAAAAACAAAAAATTAAAACTTTTATGTTAAATGTATTATCTTCAAATTATTACGGCAAATTTTTGTTCAATACTTCGTCTTTATTGAGATCCCAGATACCTAAGTTTAGTCTAAATTTGAAATGGCGTAACCTGCCGTTCTAAAAGTAATTATAGTTTAGTTACATCAAACTTTTAAGTATATTTTTAAACAGAAATACCTATAAAAAATATTGTTTTTATCTAATCTAAGTATAACTTATAATTTTTTTTTATTGCGCGATTTTTAAAAACATTCGTTTTAAAATGGCAAAATCGTATGATTTCCTAATTTTGCGTTCGTTTTACCCGACTACAGCCTTAAGATGTCTAAGAAATGTCCATTGAATTTAATTCAATTTAAATATAAATTTAATTTAATAATTTGAATATTGGAAAGTGGAAGCATGCAAATAATTATTAAACAATACAATAAATTAACAATATTTTGAGTTTGTCCTAATTTTTGTTGACAAGGACTAGATTCAACTCCCTGGGGAGCTGTTAATATAAACATATTACAACAGAGATGAAATAATTCAATTAGATGAATCTCACCCGCATAAATAAAGGTTTCAGCTCTTTTACTTCACAAACATCAACAGCTGAAAGAATTGAAGGAACATAGATGTTTAAACATGGGCAGAATGGTGAATGTTACACAGTGTGTAAAGTGGCCACTTAAACCAGCCATTGACAGGTCATAAGCCCTGTAGATGCCTAGACTTCTATATTACCTTCTCTTAAATGTTCTTCTGTCTCTGTGGTTATACGAATGAAATTCGTTTTTTGCAACCCGATATATATTAAATAGTCGTTAAGTGGTTAGGGTCAAAGCACCAGTAAATAACCACCCCCCAGTAAATGACCATTGGTTAATAAAACACAATATAATAAGAATTGCTACATGTGTCCAGTCAAAAAACTTTTAACACTAGAAACTATGACAAAAGCAGTAGGCGGACATATCTTTTGGTAAGAAACAAATCTATCAGTTTTGATCTGTGAGTTGTCAAAGGGTAATAGTGCGTCTTTCCGTTATTGTTCTGAGATTGATGGTGTTTTTATAAGGAAAGGTGTGGTATGTGTTTTATTTGATGCTATTGCTTATGCAATTCTTTAAATATATCCATATTCTAATGTGTTAGGGTGTTTTATAATGTTATGATGTAACTAAATTTATTTATTTTATTTATAAATTTATTGCAAAAAAAATAATATACATACTTAATAACAGGGAATGTATATAAAACCAATTAATGTAAAATGAAAATGGAGTGTTCTCTGTTTATGATAGTCTCCATCTAACATGGCACAGCCTGTTCTAAGATGGAGATTTTTAATCTTTAGAGCGTAAATAGTCCTATACTAATAAAACAATAACATAAAAAAGAAAAACTAAAACTAATCACTAAACTAAAACTAATCAAATGTAAGAAATTAAAAATCATTATTATACAAATGTAAAGTATATATGTGTGCCACGAATACATGTTACTTAAACATAAATAATATAGTATAATATATAATAAAACAAATATAAAGCAATGAAATACATAAAAATATAAACAATATTTGTACCAATTATATAAAGTACTACGTTTATTGATTTACATGTATTTTTCAAAAAAATCTCTCGCTACACTATTTACGAGTATATGTGCAGTTATTTTTATTTTAAAATTTGTTTTACATTTTGAGTCTTTTATATTTGGCAATAAATCATTGAATATAATTACATTGTATTGCTTTTTACCAAAGGCGGTTGATACAATGAGTATTATTTTTACTGGGGTAGTAGTGGTCATTCACTGGTGATTCTGCTATTTTTTAGAGTAATATTAATTATAATTGTAATACTCGTATTTCAATAAAAAAGTAAAAGTACTTGGAAAAATATATGTTTTTTTTTTTGTTTTCTTTTATTTTATACGCTTAAATAATGAAATTTATACCTTTAATGTGGATTTCACTACAAGCGGAACCTTAAACGGCCATTCGTTGGTACTTTGGCTTTATATACTACTATATACGATAATTAGTTATTTTTTTCTTTACTTGCCTCAAAGGGGTGAATCCTTGTCGAAGTAATTCTGATGTGACGTCTAATGTAGGGGTGTGTGGGAACGGCATGACAATATCAGATATGGACTTCCAGTTCTGAGCCCACATGTTACCTGGAAAGCGATCATTAACCCTTAAAAGGCTGTGCTACAAAATTTCTTTACACGCGGTGATGTGACATCGTGTTACCTCAAACAAAAGACAGAATATTCTGAAGTTCACACAGTTGAAAAAAAAACATAGAGACGTATTGTTAACACTTGGAGTACCGGCCGAATACACATTGAATTTACCCTGTGCCCGGCCCATTTTGGTGAAATTTTATGCTTTGTGAAGGGTTTCTTAAAAGTGTCATAATTATGAAAATACAGGGTTAAATTAATTGAAACTTCTAATATTTATTTGAAATAATTAAATAAGTCATTTTTGTATGATAGTTTTGCCAACATTGCCCTTTATGGAGAGCCACATTGCGCATTGCAATGTTCGCACATATACAGGGCCGGACTCCTTTTTCGGTTCTTTGAATCCCGGAGCCGTGTAAACACGTGATTATAATAACCATGCGTTGTGTCCCGGTCCCGTGTTTTCACATGGTTTACCAGCAGCAAAAAAGAACTAATAAAAGTCACTAAATGTCAATAAAATGCTCTTTTATAGAAAGCTGGTAAACCACGTGAAAACACGGGACCGGGACACAACGCGTGGTTATATAATCACGTGTTTACACGGCTCCGGGATACAAAGTGTAAAAACGAAGAATATTTTACAATACAATGATATTTGTTCATAAAATTATAAACTCTAATAAAAAACAGAATTTTGGAAAAAAATTGATCGGAACCAGCATGAACACGATCACAATACTAGAGAAAAGAACAAAATTAGACTTCCATTTAGGAAAAGGGCAAAGTCACAAAATTCAATTTTATTTAAAGCAATTAAAAAGTATTACGAAATGAAAAAAAAATATTTATGAAGAAAAAAACATATCAAAATTTAAAATAATGGTCAAGACAAATGTGATAAACAATTTATAAATTAAATATATTTGCAATGTTATTATTAGAACACACATAACAATATGTATGATATGTGTGCCCTACTTTAAGATTTAAAATAATTCCATTTCCATAATTCATAAAAATTAAAATATGATTTCAGCCTGCTATAGCCAAATAAATTAAAAATCATAAAGACGCCGGTCATTTTTTATCACTGTCAATAACCGACTGAATATCTTTCACGCAAACACCGGCCACAGAACAGCTTCTCTGTCCTCCTTGTTATGCGTTCTATTGTGCTCTCACGTATACAGATGTATTGGTGTCACATTCACTTTTCGCGTAGCAAGGATAGCATAGTCATGCAATTTTACTTTCCGAATCCGTTGTGGAAATGTCTATTTGAAGATTACAAAAAATAAAACTTCATCATTTAAAAAATAAGACAGATATATCAAGTCTTGTATCGTATGTAGACTAGTGTGACATCACAGCCAGACATGAGTTAATTTGTCAGTTTTAATTTTCAAAAAATAACTATGCGTTTTCATTCCTTTGAACACAATAAAAATAAACTCAATCCAACAAATATTCGCTTTTTTTATTTTAATTTAAAGTTGTATCACCTACTTCCAAATAAATACGCCGGCCATATAACTAGCGTGCACTCTCGCTTACTGCCAATAACCGACTGATTGAACGACTTAGTATTATTTACACTTTATATACATTTAAGTTCTTAAAGTACCTTTTGTATAAGTTCCAAATTTCTAACCTACATTCAAATTCAAATTACGAGCAACTTCTAACTCTTTTTCATTTTAATTCTCTGATAAAACGCCGCGTTGTTTTCGATATAAAATTTCTGTATAAAATATTAAACTCAAAGTAAATACTAACCTCCTAAATAAAATACAAATAAATGCGGGATCGAGAACACTCAGACATCGGGAAATATTTAAACTACCTTTGTTTTCAAATAATGCTACATACCACATACCTATGGCCCGCATGTGTCGGGAATATAATATATACTGCCGAAACAATAAAATTGACATTTTTCATGATACTCTCTCAGCTTTTGCGAATAATCTCTTAGGAATAAATCTTATTTAATAAGTTCTCACGTACAACTCAATTTTTATTGCATTGTATCCTGTATAAAAAATATATATTACTACTTAATATATAAATCTATTTTGTGTAATTCTATAATTGAAGATATATATGCATGTAAAATTGTATCGACGAATGCTTTCAAATTGTATGTTTTCTAGTATGTATCTTTGTTGAATTACCTATTAAAATAAAATAAAATATACAATTTATGTACATATAAGGGCGGCCATATTGCCTTAAGGCAATTTCTTCCTACCTACCCAAACCGTTCAGTTTGAGAAAATTACAAGTACATGGACATATTAAATCTTACGATTGTATATAAAATTAAAAACAAAGATTAACAAAATAAAAATATTTAAAAAAATAACACTTTACTATGAAGAGAGGAGAGGAGAGAGATGGGAAGGAAAGAAGAAGGATAAAGTTACAACTTAAATATTTAGATAGTGATAATGACAATCTTGACTTAAATGCAAATAAAGAAGGGGCGTCTGTAATATTAGTGGGTAGATTATTCCACAATCGAGCAGCTACTACTGTGAAAGAGGAGGCAAAAAAATTAGAGTGATAAAAGGGTATTAAAAGGGTTCTCTCGTTACTCTAGAACGAAGAGGTAGTCCGTGTTGTGATATAGGTTGGAAGAGCTCTCTCAGATAAACAGGCGAAGTGGGATTATTTAAAATATTGTGAAGAAGTGATAGAATGTGAATGTTTCTTCTATGCCTGATACTGAGCCAGTGTAGTTGCGTGCGATTTATATTTTTGTATCTTTCACGCAAACACCGGCGACAAAACAGCGTCTCTGTCTTCCTTGTTATACGTTATATTTGCGTGCTCTTTCTTATATATTTATTGTTCGCATAAAAAGGAAAAATAATGTTAGTATTAAAATCCCTTTGAAAATTTCTACGTGTTGTTATTTTCTTATTTTAAATATACATAAATATTACATGTTCTTTAAATTTGTTTTTTTAATTAATAGTTAATGTGCAAAACGGAAGAACTATATTCCTTAAAATATAGCATGATTAGAATGACATGTGTCAGAAAAAGTGACGACATAACTTTGTAGTGACGTCTAAGGAGCTATTAATATTGACACACGAAAAATCATTCGTATCTGGCGGGTTACTTAATTTTTGAATACAATGTTTGACACGTAAATAAAAAACAACATAAATATATAAAAGCACATTTAAAACTAAAAAATAAGTAAAATAAACCTAATTATTAACGACGTCCTTACAAGGTTGCATCATTTTGCATAAACGTTAGAGATGGGACAAATTGATCAATGTAAATTGATCGAATAAAAAAAAAAAAAAGATGTTTTTCATGAAAAAAGGATAAATGTATTATTTTTAGGTGAATAATTGTGTTAAACACACTATAATAGGCTTGTTTTTGCGTTTTTATATTAATTTTCGGAAACAGAGTTTCTTGATTGCTTGAAAAAACTGATAAAATCGATTTGATCAGTGATCAGTAATTTCTCATCACTAATGAAATTAGTTTGACAGCTGTCATTCTAATCAAACTATATTTTAAGGATTATAGTCTTCATGAACAGTTTCGGGAAATGGGCAGGCGCTTTTATTGGCTCCGATACTACCAGCTTTTCTAAACTCCTCATTTAAAAAAATTGTAAATCCTAAATATGATAAAATTCTTTATGGATATTCTGAAGACTCTAGACTTAAATACTTACCTAGTAAATGTGCTGGAATTGGTCCATCAGGTCGAACACTCGCTTCTCCGTATTTCCTAACCAACTTTCTTCTGACAAAAGTAAAGAGTTGCTTGTAGAGGGGTTGCAGCTGGCTGTAGATTTCAGACAGCTCATCCCTTATTTCTGGCTCCTCGTACGAAGACCTCATCTGCTCTCCGGCGTCAGAAAAAGCTGATGAAAAATAAACTAATTTAATTTCTAATGTAACCCTAACGGGTTTTTTAAAATTGTAAATAAATAAAAATAAAAATAATTTTAAATCTTGAAACATTACAAAATCTCCTGTTTTGCACTGAAAACGCGTCAACAAACTATTTTAAACAATTTACAATACCTAGAATATGCAACCAATATAATTTTATTTCTAGTTGGGTACGGGTCCCCAGCGAGGTGCCTCAAGGGTCTCTTCTGGGACCTTTGCTCTTCATAATTTTTGTTAATGACATTGATAATCGCGTTTGCTTTGTTTTGCTGACGACATGAAAATTTTTGCAACAATCAAGACCCCAGCTGACGTCTTTGATCTGCAGTCAGATCTCGACCGTCTAGAGGATTACTGCAAATCCAACTGCTTGGACCTTAATCCTTCTAAGTGTTCAGTTATTACATTTAGTCGCAAAGTAAAATTTTTACGTACTATGTGCTTAAGGGTCAAAACCTCCAACGCTCATTATGTGTAAAGGATCTAGGTGTCTTCCATGATAGTAAATTACTTTTTGACGCCCATGTTGACAGCATCATAAAAAAGTCATCGCGTGCGCTTGGCTTTGTTATGCGTAGCTCTACGTCGTTCACTATGGCAAAGACACTTAAAATCCTTTACTGTACATTAGTGCGAAGCAACTTAGAATATGCATCACAAATATGGAATCCTATGTACAATGTGCAGATATCAAAAAAGTTACAAAAAAGTTAAAATTAAATTACAATTACTATGGCGACTGCTTTTCTTGACATTTGGCTTGCCAACCGCCGGCTGAATGCAATAAATAGCAGGATAAACATATAATTCGGATTATTTTCCATATTTACACTGGTGAAATTCAAATATGTGTTTGCGCAACAGGATTATACGTCGCGGAACGTAAATATTTTGACATTTAATATTAGGTGTTCACGGATGTTGCACTGTGATCGCGAATATGATAAACAACCGTGGTGAGAAATTGTTATCGCGTCGCTTATTAGCTCGTAGATAGTTATTTGTGATTGAGCTACTGGGTGTTTTAACCAGTGCAAATCTCTCATTTTTGCATGTGTAGTGGCTACACAGCACCGTAACGCGCGGAAGTTTTTAGGACAGTAAGGGAAAGATTAACAGATATTGCCGACGTCATGTGTATTAAATTTATGGTGGCCAAAGAACAGACGGGTATTGCAAAGATAGAGTTTAATATAAAGAAATACATCTTATAGCTTTGAAGGTCTGAATCTGAGTGGCGTTGGATTATTTACCGTCGGCCTCCTGCCGATCGCTACATTACAGGTGACCCCGCCGGCTCCCACGTCACATGTATTAGCGACATCTTGTGACAAGCTACTGTCACTACTTCGCTACAAAATGTATAACGATATGATCAGTAAACTTACAGTTCAATCTAGCGGCCTGGTTAGCCAATTGGACATATCTCATGAATTTGTTCTTCAACTTTGGTCCGGTGGTTTCTCTGAAGCTCTTCCAAACATACAATAGCTCCTTTTCAATCCTCGAATGGCCCAAAATTCGTGATATTTCGGGGTCTAGCTGCATATCGCAATAACTGTGTGAATTTTCACCTGGAAAAGGAAATTCTGTTAATATTGTATTGTAATATTATGTGCCTAGCTGCTTTAAACCTTTGAATTGTATTACTTTCGTATTTTTGTATTTGATTTGTTTATCTATTTTTTTTTTAATACATACAGCTTATTTTTTAATACTTTTTTTTAAAAACCAACTATACTTCCAAAGACTGTTCTATATTTTATTTCTTTTTCTTGTTTTTTTTTAATTTATGTTGTTTAAACACTCATCTTTTTATTTTTATACCAACTATACTTCTTGGTTACGAATGTTTACTGCTTAGAGTATATACATCTTAGAGTTCGTACTATTCCAAAGTTTGTAAGATTTTTTGCAAAGGAGGCGTGGTCGTTTGTTTAGTGAAGACGTTTTTCGTTTCCAGATGTTTATAAAACAGAATTGTCACAAATGCACGATTTTGGGTGATTTTTATTTTTTTTACAAAATACCGACAGAGCAATTGACAGTTCGAAGCAATACTGGCCGCGTACGTAAAAAATGAGCATCGTAAAATTCTAAAATCGACTACAAAACAAAAAATGAGGACCGTACCCACAGAGTTTTTTTGTCTCCCTTTGTCTCATTTAGAACATATTGTAAAA
This sequence comes from Micrasema longulum, assembly GCF_059751315.1. Lineage (NCBI taxonomy): Eukaryota > Metazoa > Arthropoda > Insecta > Trichoptera > Brachycentridae > Micrasema > Micrasema longulum. Next base: position 14,325 of record NW_028278155.1, on the reverse strand, counting down.
AATGAGCCCACTTTAACAGGCAACATGCATTGGACTGGTAAAATGTTTTGTTATCCCTCTACAGATGTATATACTCCAAGGTTTACTGCCATTTATATGTTTTGGTTGTCAGCTTTTCCCTGAGAAGTAAGAACCTGAGCAGCTTGGCAGTACCTACCGCATTGCAACAATTTACAATTTACAAATTCCATATTCAAATAAAACTGACATCTGTATTTTTCCTTCAAACAAATGATGTTTTCTGTGATCCGCGTGAAAAACTAACAACAAAAAATAATATTCCTACAGCTTTCATATAAAGTTACCGCTAAAAGCGTCAATGGCATTATTATCATCACCGCGTCTAACATCCAAAAATCCTGATACACAATGCATATTAAGATAGAACCCAACATCCGCATCATTCTCGCAAATAATATCTGGTGGAGCGAGGAGGAACACTTCAACACAGGTGAGTCGATTTCCATTGCATATTAAGTGGCAGTAACCGTCCTTAATAACGTGTGTGTTGGCTGACCGTGTTGGACCATCTTGAATAAGTTCATGCGCTCTCTAAGCTATCGAGGAAATAACCTTTGCGCCTCTCTCTCGCGTCACCACTTCTTAACACTGTTCCTATATTTTATTTCTTTGTTTTGTATTTTTTAAATTTTATGTTGTTTATATACTCATGTTTTATACGACTTCCATGTATGTGAAAGCCTTATGGGCGTGAAAAAATAATAAAATAAAATTAAAGTATCATAAATTGAACCATTGTTGTTTCTACCACCAATGTGTACCATTTTGGTACCATAAGCTGTGCTATGATTTATTTATTGTGGATAACTTATGTAGCGCCATTTTCGTAATAAAATACCTCAAGGGCGCTTTACATAGTGATTCTATTGTTAAGTTAATTTAATTGAAGCTTTTAAATTTGTAATTTAATTAAAATAATTTGTTTTGTTGTCACGTGCCACGGATTTATTCAAATGATTTAGAGGACAAGTGGGTTTTAAGTTTTTTCCGAAACATCACTTCACTTTCACAGCCTCGCACCTCTGCTGGGAGAGCATTCCATGCCATAGGGCCTGCGACCGCAAATGCGCGTTCACCAAATTTAGTGCGCTGTTTGCGTAGAGGTATAATAACTTTTCCTCTCGCCGTAGACGTAGCTGTATGCATTTAATTTGTCACAGCTGGTAGAAGCATGAACTTATCGTTCTACTAATTTGAGCGTCAAGAGATAGGTCGGAATTGAGTAAAACTCCCAGTAGTTTAACGGTGGGTAAAACGGTACTCCCTACATTGGGTAGAGCCGTATCCTGGATCAAATTCTGTCGTCTGGCTGAAGCCACCCAGAGTTGTTCAGTTTTTGATGGGTTTAATGTTAATCTGTTTTCAGCCATCCAGTTTCCTATTTTCTTGATGCATCCATCAATTAAATTGACAAGCACACTTCTCTCGCCTGGTTTGCAATAAAAATAAATCTGCGTATCATCTGCATAGCAGTGCGACCACAATCCACATTATTTGATTATGTTCTCTATATCTTTAGTGTAAAGGAGATAGAGAAGTGGTCCGAGTACTGAACCTTGAGGCACTCCTGTAGACACCCGAAAGTTGGTTGAGCTTTTACCCTGGAACACGACTGCATATTCTCTTTTATTAAGATATGAACTGAACCACATATGTGCCTGATCACGGATACCCGGATGATTGTATCAAAAGTTGAACAGTAATGGTTATTTTATTGAAAAAAAATTAAAGGTTGTTATTTTCAGCGTCAATGTGCTCGGGAAATTTCATAATCAAATGATGTTTAATATTGGTTTAATAATAATACATGTGCCAGCCAGGATTTGTAGACGGTACCACCTGTTTCATGTACCAATAAGTAAAACATCGTATGTCAAAAATGCTTTTTTTCGTAGGACTTTTTCAATGTACAATACAAAATTTAAAAATATAGATTATACAAACATCACTCTGTCAGATTTAAAATTTACACTAAAAATGTATTATGTAACTTAGTAGACATTATAATAATAAATATGTACATCTCCCTCCCCCCCTCCTTATCCTCTCTTCAAGCATTTTTGTCCTTATCCCACCCAATTTACAGTAACTTAATGTTCTTAAAATTAATATTTAAAAAATCTTTGATTATTGAGTACATGAAAATAACATTTTTATATGTACAAATTGTATGTATTTATTTGATATGTAATATATATTTTCTTTACTAACTTTGTATACTATGTGGAAATCTGTTATTACTTCTGAGTTTATACACTATATCTGTTTGTTTACTAAAAATATGCATGTAGAACTGTTGATTTCCCTATTAAAATAAAATAAAATATTGTACAAATATTAGTGAGGAGATGGGGCAATCTGTATTTTGTCTCCTTCCTTATTTCTAGTATTGATTAACATTTTTTATTTAATTGGAAATAGAGAACTAGTAGAATCTCAATCATCCGGCACTCTGTAGCTGCAAGACGTGTTGGGGTATTTATTTTACAACTATTATTAAAAATATTACTTTGGGCTCGATAAGGGTATTCGTTGTATCCTTCATAACCAGAGGTGTCGAATGGCTGATTCTGGTGACCGTTGGATTGGTAGCCAGCTGGTGAGAGATCTGCACGATCGTAGCTCCTGGACTGGTAGGGACGATCGTGCTGACGAGGGTATGCAGAGACGCTACTTTGGCTTGGAATGTTGCTATGGGAGAAGGGGCAGATCTTCGCGCTATTGAAGGCATCCTTCATTTCGGAAATCAGCTGCTGAATCTGGAAATTAAGATTATTTGCATCAATTGAAATTGAAATTAAAATATCTATTGTAATTTTTAATTCCGATGTGCTAGGTAAAATCTGAAAAGACAGGGGTGTGAATAACAGTATCAAAAGATTTTAGTCCACTCTATCTTCTTTTTTTATTTATTTACATACATTAGTTTATTGCATATTATTTGAGACGTAAGTCCCAACTCCGTTGGACTAAAAGTCCTGTGTTGAGTTGTGACGAGCAATTAGTTGACACAGACAAATCAGTATATCACCACAAATATAGAATCAGATATACAAAAAATAATTCAAAATAGCATATATACGGCACGTCAATGTGGTAAACATTAAACTCAAACATTCGAAAAATCATCTCGAAGATCTATCCCAAAGAATCCCTAGTCGTGTGATGAATTGACTAATCTTCATATTCTGGACATTGAGGCATAAAAACAAAAGTTGCTCTTAGAAGATTTGATAAATAGCAGATGTTGACTTCTGGTGACACGGTTGGGAACATGAAAAGAAATTGATTGCAACAGAGATGACACATCACTTAAAGCATTAAGTATTTTGAAAATGCATATAAGGTCCATCTCAATTCTACTCTCTCCAATGAAGACACATTAAGAGATTGCTCTATTTCAAAATCCCTTTGCAATCCGCGCAACCATGCCACTTTTCTTAGAAAACGGTGTTGGACAGACTCGATATGGTCAATATGAGTCCTGTAGAATGGAGACCAAATAGGAGAAGCGTATTCTAGATATTTAAAAAAACATGTTCTTTAGACCCTGTCACATCCGAAACCGCGATAGTCAGTATAGGCAAGAAGACATATTTAAAAAAATAGGTTTTTTTTATTTTAAATAAAATATTTTTAAAAAACTAATGGTTGCTTACTTCTGCAGAGGAGAAGCGAGAAGGGGGCGGCCGTGTGGTTGACGGTATATCACACTCCCCCTCTTCTCGTTTCTCCCCTGCAGAAGCAAGCAACCATTTGTTTTTTTTTTCTATATTTTATTTTTTTAGATTTTAGTCGTTCTAAAAATGCATTTTAATGTGTCAATATGTCTTCTTGCTCATACTGATCATCGTGGTTTCGGATGTGACAGGGTTAAAAGAACACCCTGTTTATACAATATCTGATATTGTCAGAAAAACGTTCATATTTTTTCTACAAAGATTACAATTTATTTTTTTCTTTCGATTTAAGAAGGCCGGTCCTAAAACCATTGAAACGTAAAACGCGTTAACACGCTAAAGCTAGGGTTTCCTAGGACAGCGGTGCCCGTATTTTAGCGGCCGTAGTGAACGGTGGTGCAGTGAACAGCCGTCGTAAAGGTGATTAGATAGTGGTTTCCTAGGAAAACGGTTGTTAAATGGTGTTGTTAACACCGTTTTCCTAGAAAACCACACTCTAGTCACCTTTACGACGGCTGTTCACTGCACCACCGTTCACTACGGCCGTTAAAATACTGGCACCGCTGTCCTAGGAAACCCTAGCTTTATGGATCACAACGGCGAGGGAGACAAGGTGATTAGCCCTGCGTTCCGAGTACGCTGTTACTCCCGTACCTCTATGTATTTGTCGTCCGGCAGCGCTGCCCTGCTGGGCAGCACTATCCTGGCGAGCTGGCGGCGAGCGGAAGCGTCCGGAAGCCGCCGCCAGCCGAAGGAAGCGGCTCGCCTCCAGGAGATGCGTTCGAATTTGGCGCTCAGGGCCAGCTCTTCGCCCATCCGCCTTCGGTTGTGTTCGGTTATGTTCGTCACGAATCGCCACTGCGCTGACGTCACCCTGGAAAAATGCTTTATTTTTTTTATTTCAAAACAAACAAACCATCACGCCGTTTCCCCGTAGGGGTAGGCAGAGAGTATAGAGCGCCTATTCAATCACTCTATTTTTTTTGTTTTTTTTTTACAATATGCATAAGAGGTAAAACAGAGTATTAAAAAAATAAAGGATAATTACATAGCAATAAAATACATTTTAACAGTAAAAATAATAAACGAAAAATTCCACAAAGGCATGGCCTGTTCGTGGGTACACAAGAAATGAAAAACATTTAAGAGAAGGTAATATAGAAGTCCAGGCATCTACAGGGCTTATGACCTGTCAACGGCTGGTTTAAGTGGCCACTTTACACACTGTGTAACATTCACCATTCTGCCTATATTTGAACATCTATATTCCTTCAACTCTTTCATATGTTGATGTTTGTGAAGTTAAAGAGCTGAAACCTTTATTTATGCAGGTGAGATTCAACTAATTGAATTATTTCACCTACATACTAGGCAACGCCTGAAAATATTATTTTTTCAATTTCTATACTTCTTCATGGACCAGGTAATTTGTAATCCAGCCATTGACAGGTCATAAGCCCTGTATATGCCTGGACTTCTATATTACCTTCTCTTAAATGTTCTTCATCTCTGTTGTAATATGTTAATATAAACAGCTCCCTGGGGAGTTGAATCCAGTCCTTGTCTACAAAAATTTGGACAAACTATAAATATTGTTGATACAAGAAATGTTTAGGAATTTTTTCTCCTATATAGGCAGTAATAATATTTTTGTGTAACAAGAAAGAGAAAATAAAATATCTGCATCCATCAACATTCGCATCGTAGATCCTTTTAGCCGTTATTTCGCTGTCCATTCGCTCTACGTGTCCAAACCAACGCAGCACCCCTTTCTTGGTTCTGTCGATAACGCATGTCTCGGCCTTACACAGTTCACGGATCTCGACATTTGTGCACCTATCATACATCGTTTTACCACACATTCGCCTGAGGGATCGCATTTAACCCACTTAAAATAATTAAAATCGGCCACCTAAACCTGACAGGTCATAAACCCTGTAAATACCTAGACTTCCGTATCTCAAAGATGTTTTCCCTCTCTGTTGCAACAAATTTAAAAATTGTATTAAATTAAAATAATTACCTGTAGCACATACCAGCTGCTTCTCTATCATATTCTCTGAGGAATTCCATTGCCTCGCCAAGATTCGTATTTGTTCCCTGAAAATAATTAAAAATACGTTTTATTAGGCAGGTCATAAGCCCTGTAAATGCCTTCTCTAGGTGTCTACACGCATAGCTTTCCCGCATGGACATAATGCTTTCCCGACTTTTGCTAATAATCTCTTAGGTATACATTTGAATTAACAATATACTAAAAGTACTCGTGTATAATATATCTTTAATATAATATATTTTTAAATACATATTGATTTATTTTTTATGTTTTTTACTATGTTTTCACTACATTTATTACTTTTTTTTTTTGAAAAAAGAAATATTTGCGTTCTTATGATTTACCCAAATATTTAATTTTGAGGGGCCATTTTCAACGAGTTGTAAATAACTCACTGTTAGAAAATGGAATCAAGTTGGGGTAGAGTGGGATTCGAACCACGGACCTTTGGTCCGTGAGTCCGAGACACTAGCCACGGGACCACAACCCGATCAAAACTTTGTTTTTATTATGTTTTTGCTTCGTTTTTTTAATACATATTTACTGTTTTTACTACACTTTTACTATGTTTTTACTACATTTTTACTATGTTTTTACTATATTTTTACTACATTTTTACTATGTTTTTACTACATTTTTACTATGTTTTTACTATATTTTTACTATGTTTTTGCTACATTTTTTACCATGTTTGTACTCCATTTTTTACTTTGTTTTTCACTTTATCCTCCATCTTTTTAACTGTTCCTGTATATTAATTATTGGTTTTTATATTTTGACTGTCTTTGGGGTAAAAAACTGGGTAAAACGGGGTAAAAAAACCCTAGTTAGGCAGTCAAAGCAACTTTGTATAAATTATAATTTTGAGTATGTAATATAATGATAATAAATAAATAAATAAAATAAATAATCGACGATTTAAAGACCATATCAGTTAAAGAAGTATTTTATAGTGAAGAGGGTTCAGGAGGAATTTCTTATATATTATCCATGGCTTGATCCCACTGAGTCTCTCCAGTAGCTCAATCACAAATAACTATCGACGTGCTTATAAGCGACGTGATAACAATCTTTCGCCATGGTTGTTTATCGTATTCGCGATCATAATAAAACATCCGTGAACATCTAATATAAATAGTCAAATATTTACGTTTCGCGACGTATAATCCTGCTGCGCAATCACATATTTCGATTTCACTGGCGTAAATATGAAAATATTCTAAAACGACTATTCTTATTTATTGCTAACTGCTATTTTTATTCGACAGGTGCCTTGGCGCAGTGGGTTAGACGGCCAACTGTGAAACTGGCGTCGCGGGTTCGATTCCCGCCAGTTGCAAATAAAAAATTCAAGAAAGATTTTTTTCTCGATTGGTCTGGGTGTTGTGGTGTATTTTTCATCAACTCCTTCCATATCTCCTCTACGCCACCTGCTGACAAGCCTCAAAATAGAGGCGTAGCGGGTTATTCTATTAGTAAAAAAATAAAAAGAATCACGCTATTTATTACATTTAGCCGGCGGTTGGCAAGCCAAATGTCAAGAAAAGCAGTCGCCATGGTAATTGTAATTTAATTTAATTTTTTTTGTATTGGATACTCCTTACTATTTTGCAAATGAAATATATTAAATTATGTATTATTTTTTAAAGTAAACGCCGATTTTTCGCCAGTGCACTGTATTTATTTACAAGGAAAACAAAAAACAAACTGACATGACCGTTGACTTGAGATTACACACGCGTCGAATTATGAATGCAATAACTTAAGCATGTTCATTATTGTTCATTGTGATCGCTCAAATGCTTAACATGTTTTTGAGCACATCGATAGTTGTTTGTGATTGAGCTACAGGGTTTGCTCGGTTACAACACTTTAAGACCAGAACAAGTTTTAAAAATAATTACTTTTCTTGTACCAACTCCTCTCTGTAATGCCCCCGACTCTGTGCTGGACGGTTGTGAGTAAATCGTATAGGTGTTGGTAAAATACAACAAGAAGAGTTTTTAATATATTTTTCAATGTGTTCGGACCAACACGCAACTAAATCCATATCTACCTACCCGTCCTTCCCATTTCCTAGCGCACTCCATGTAACAATAATTCTACGCGTGAGTGCCGAAAAAAACGTTATATTCTCAGTACACAAAAAACATTCTACGCGTAAAGTGCGTTTTCTTTTATCAAGCAAGCTGTGCCAGCGTCTAACGACCGCCAGCTTCGCCAGGGTTCCAGCACTCATTACGCCTCATCATCAGCAGGTTAGTGGATTTGCGCAACCTTCTTTCCTAACAATACAGTCCACTTACTAAATTTTCCTTCTTCTAAGACGAGGTATTCTTCACACCTCGTCCACTCCTCAACACAACGTTTTATATTTCTATAGATTGTAACGTTGTAAAAAACAAGTCCAAAGTACCCCGTTTTTGAAAGCATTTAAGTACTGGAATACAATTCTATGTTGCCCGATTTAGCGCCATCTGACGGCCGCGGTAGTAACTCATCCATACGATATCCGTGCGCTAGAAATAAATTCTTTTCCATTTGAAAACTCGGGACGAACAGTCCAGCTGTCGCGGAAGAACTCGAAGGGCAGGCGACCATACATTTCAAAAATGTAGTCCTTTAAGAAAGGGAACGTTCAACGTAACGTTCCCTTCTTTCCTCCTTTTTTCACTTTTTTTTATTTTTCCACTTTTTTACCTTCTTCCACTTTTATCTCATCATCATGGCTAGCTATATTTTATCAGCTAGGCAGAATTCTGATTCTTTTATCCTAATCTTGTTACATTTGTAGAGAATTGCTTCTTTTATTAAAACAATGACACACTGATTAAAGTCATTTGGCGCGGTATTTGATAAATGTAACTTTAAAAAATCATATCTTTGTAAATAGCGCACAAAAAAAAAAAAGTTTTTTTTGCTTAGTTAAATAGTACGCTAATAGAAAAAAAAACAATTAGAAAACAGTGGAATTCCTTATTGCCCATTTTGGTTACTTTAACATCTGATCCTACAATGGCCATTATTTACATCATGTACGGATGTTGCCTATCCACCGAACTTGGTTTGTAACTTATCTGTGCCATATACTTCACAATCTAGTCTGGGCACTTGGGATGACTTTTCCAGGCTCGCAAACACAAAATTTTACTACTCATCCTTTTACAGCAGACCTATCAATAGCATCTTTATTATAAACAGCCTTTAAACGACGATAAATGTCTATAGGGGCCACTTTTTCAGCAGTGAAAACATGATAGCAGCACGCTGTTTAACTTGCGTTGACATAGCTTTAGAACACGTATCCACACCTACGCTTCTTAAAATACACTGGATGAACGCAACGCCTTTAAACCTGCGCATGCGTATAAAAGGGGAATGTTACTTCCACGTGCCGCTTAGCGCGCTTATGGAGATCATTGATTTAATTCGCGTATATTATCATTATTTATACCATACGTGTGATGTCACTGAACACCTCCTAAACGGCTAACGGTTTAGCCGGTAAATCGGTATTTACTTGCGGTTTTCAGTGAAATGTAGATTTTTGCGCTGCGCGTAGATATTAAAATCTTCAATGTTAAATGTAAAAAAAAAAAGGACCATAAATGTTTCATTCATCGATTTCGCAGGTTGCATTCGACGAGAAAGCGTTTCAATTTTTTTTGTGTGTTTAAGCGGGTCCCTGAATGGTTTAGATTCACAATTGTACCCGGTAGGTGGCGTTGCGATCTCAATGTCAAATGTCACTTGTCAAATGAAAATTGGAATTTTTCGAGATTTTGCGTTTGCTGAACCAGCTAACTGCAGGCAAGCGATCGTTCAGACAGGACAACGTCTGCCGGGTTCGCTAGTAAAATATAATACCTGAAGATATGAAATCTTTAGAAATAATGTATATATTTCAAGGACTTTTCCATCAAAATGATACAATTATGTTAATAATTAATAATTCTTCATACATATTGCCGGTGATTACAAATCACATGTGATCCTTAATAATAAAATAATTATGTTCACGATTAGCGATTTAAATCTGTCCTTGCCATTACTTTGCAATATAAAATGGCGACCGGACGTTGGCAATACAAACATAATTACCTACCTATTTTACTTCTTGTCATCGCGATATAATAAAATATTCTATATACTGCTTCGTCTTAAGCCTTTCAGACCTGATTTAATTCCTGTGGATAAAAAAAAATATTGTAAAATAAATATTTAACAAATTTGTAACTCAGAGTGCAAACTCAATATAGTTCTTAAAATAAAGCTTGATTAAAATGACAGCTGCCAAACTAATGACACTAGTGATGGGAAATTACTGATCACTGATCATGTACCGATCGAATCGATTTTATCAGTTTTTTCATGCAAACCCTAAAGTCTAAATTTTGTAGGCATCTAAAAATTAAATCTAAATTCTGTTTCCGAAAATTGATATAAAAACGCAAAAACAAGCCTATTATAGTGTGCTTAAGACAATTATTTACTAAAAAATAGGACATTAAATCCTTTTTTTCACGAACAACAACAAATGAATTCTTTTTTATTCGATCAATTTACATTGATCAATTAGTCCCATCTCTTAACATTTTTGCAAAATGACGTAACCTTGTAGGAACGTCATTAATAATTAGGTTTATTTTAGTTTTTTTTAGTTTTAAAGCTGATTTTAAGTTGATTTATATGTCAAGCATTGTATTAAACAAAATAATTAACATAAAAGATACGAATGATTTCGACTGTCAATATATTTTTATTTATTTTATTTTATTTAACACTTTATATACATATAAGGGCGGGCATATCGCCTTAAGGCAATTTCTTCCTACCTACCCAAACAGTTCAGTTTGAGTTAATTACAAATACCTGGACATATTGAATCTTACAATTTTATACAAAAATTAAAAACAAAGATTAACAAAATAAAAATGTTTGAAAAATTAACACTATACTATTAAGAAAGGAGAGGTGATGGGAATAAAAAAAGAAGGATAAAGTACTACACTATAAATTACTCCTTAGACGTTACTACAAAGTTATGTCGTCACTTTTGCTGACAACTGTCATTCTAATCAAGCTATATTTATATAAGTTATTACTGTCATAGTAATAACTTATTTTGTCGGCCTCGTGGTGCAATGTTCAGCGCGTTTGCCTTCCATGCAAGGGTCTCGGGTTCGTTCCTGACATGGTCGATATGAAACATTTATATAAAAGGGTGTTTTCACACTACAATATTTCATAGTTCCTGGACTGGTACACGAAGCGTAAGACTGATCATCTTACCTTCATGTAACACAAATGATCAAGATACGCTGCGATTGGTGTACCAATGCACCATATGCATCATTAGGTGCGGAAAGGGAACGATTATGATAATTATGAATAACTCACTAGAGAAGTCCTTAAGCTCCATTGCATAGAACAAACGCGTCCCAAATTTTTGGTTTAATTTTTAGTTTAACAAAAAACGTGTAACGGGCAAGCTGAGTACTGGCCCGTTGTATTTATTTATTTATATTTTTCTTTTACAAACTATAATTAATAATCAAAATAATGTGACCTCACTGGGTACCCGTGCCGAGAACACTTAACAATATAGTTTTTTTTAAATATTTTTTACATTTGAGAATAAACGAAGAAGACTTCCATAATAAACAGAGATAATTAACAAAATGCCCAGGCAATTTTAAACACTACGAATTTATGATTATAATTAATTTATGTACATCTTTATTATTTATATTACAAAACGCACAATGAAAGAACAAAAACCTAACATAAGGTATAAACTTGTGGAGCAGTTGATTCAATATTGGTTTGGGCGAATGAGACAATCCATTTTACTTCTACCTAGCTCCGCTATCCATTATTTTATAGCCTTTTTTAACATTTTCTTGTTACTAATTGTTTTAATAGATAATGGAAGTAGGTTATAGATTGTAATTGAATAATACTCAAAATCCTTTTGTCCAAAAGTGGTATTAGTTTGTATTTGTTTAAGTTGTCTTTGTGTTGAGGATCTAGTGATTATATTATTTGTATGTGATGTATTGTAGGGGTTAAGTCTTTCATTGGAGTAAGAGTAATTTTTGAATCTATAAGTGAGTATTGTTTTAGCGTATATTTGTTTTGGTGTCATAAGTTGTGATTAATGGAATATTTCTTCAGTAGATGTCTGTATCGGGACTCTGAGAATTATTTTAACTATGGATATTTGCGCAACTAATACACTATTTAAAACTGTGTCACTCGCACCGAAGAATTCACTTCCCTCTCTTCTCAATCCAATGAAGTACATACTATGTACTTCTGGATTACTTTCTTTCAGCACAAAGATGCTAAGGCTACCAGATTTCAGAGAGCTCCTTCGGGCGGCTTTTCTCGTTTGACGACGAGCAAATTTTCCGTGTATGTGGGCACCGCCAAGGAGACTTATGTCCTCAGATGCGGTGTGCGTTATGTGGTGGGTAAGCTGCTGTGTCACTCGCACCACCCCAACCGATTACACCGTACTCCAAAATTGATTGGCACAATGCAAAATAAATCTTTAAAAGTTCCTGTACATTAATTATATTTCGAATATTTTTGAATATATATGTAAGTCTTTTAAGTTTATTGGCAATATTTTCAATATTAGTATTTTTTTATAGCTGTAAACTGTAGCTAACTTCGTGGGTGATAATCGTAGAATAGTTTTTGTCCGTATGGGCGACTCGAAGAGTAATACGCCATTGGCGGGTGTTTATTCTGTCAACCATGTCGGGAATCAAACCCGAGACCTTTTGCATGGTAGACAAATTCGCTGACATATTTTTTTTTGTGCTTTTTTATTTTTTATGCATTTTGTATAAGACCATCTTTTCAATTTTAAGATCTGACGAAGAACACAGGCGTAAAACAGAGCAATGCATATTATCTTTTAATCTGACCTAAAAACGTGTCTACCATAACGAACGCTTACCTATCTTATTTTCTTACAGCCATAGTCGTAATACGAGTATTATGCAGATGAAAGCGTAATACCATTGTTGGAATTATTTATTATTTATATTTTCTTTACATACATTTTACAATAATAAAAAACAGACATTATGAAACGCGTCCCGGGTAAAATTTACGTCAGTTGCAAGAAAGATATCCAAGGAATTCTTACTATTACTTAACTAACTTATATCGAGTCCCTGTCCGTAGAACTCGTCAATCTGTACTCTTCGACATTCCTAACTCAATGACTAATTATTTAAAAAATAGCACTCCACGAAGAATACAGATTACCTATAGTGACAGTTTTAGTGACATCGACATACTACATTGTAAATACCATATTTTTATCAGATCAGTTAAAGACATTTTAAATTTATCTCCTGCTTGACTTTTAACTTTTAATTTGACTCTTAATTTTGTCTTTCAATTTTAACTTTTTAATTTTAATTCTTAATTTTAACTTTTAATTTAAACTTTTAACTTAATTTTAATTTAAACTTTTCATTTTAATTTTAACTTTTACTTTTAATTTTAATCATTTGATTTCAACTCTTAATTTATACTTACCTACATCTACTACCTGCATCGAATAAATTATTGTTAGTTGTGATTTTTTTTACAATTAAATTGAAATGTTCATGGAAGCAGAGAGAGAGGGAGGAAAGAGGAGTAGCTTTACAATGTCTTCTCCTTTTTATGAACTTTTTATGTAATATTTTTATTTTTACTTTTTTAGAATTAAATTATTTTTCCCCTCTCCTCCTGCATTCATTAGTGTGAAATCTGTAATTGGTCTTACTTTTTAAAATTGTTCTTTTGTACTTTGTTTTATATAAAGACTGTATGATTTCATTAATAAATAAATAAATAAACTTAACTATTCTTTAAAAGAATTTAAAGGGTAATCTCCTCAACAGAATCCCTCCTTTTTCCTATTTTGTCCTAATCTTTTCTTATCCTTTTTATCCCTCCTAACGCTTTGGGAACGAAATCATTATTTAAATTTATTGCAGACAGAGAAGGAAAACATTATCGAGAAGGGAATATGGAAGTCTAGGCATTTACAGGGCTTATGAGCTGTCATTGGCTGGTTTAAGTGACCGCAAAAATGTTTGATGAATGACTTCCAAATATCCTTCTCAGAAATGTTTCCCCTCTCTGTTGCAACAAATTTAAATATGAATTAACTCCCTAGGGAGGAAATCCAGCCAGTCTGCAAGCATTTGGACATACTCGAACATTGTTGAAAAATCCTAGATTTGTCACGCAGTCAACCTACCGTAAAATACTTCTAAGTTACCCTTGGGTTGACTTTCATTGTTCACAACCCAATTATATAGTTAAAAAGAAAATGATATAAACTTGTAATTTGTAATCATTTGTCATCAGTAGCTTTGCGTGTCATTTCAGTATTAAATCCTCTGTGTTCAGGACAAAGGCTTCAAAACACAATTTCGGACCAAGTTGTTTCATTAGTTTTGCTATATTTTAAAGTGTGTCTTATTTTTATTTGTTTATTTATTTACATACATAAGGTTATTGTACATTATTTGAGACATAAGTCCCAACTCCATG